>NC_084626.1:53474092-53546592 GCF_033978795.1 Nerophis ophidion
GTGGGTTCCCTCCGGGTACTCCGGCTTCCTCCCACCTCCAAAGACATGCACCTGGGGATAGGCCCCTCCCACCTCCAAAGACATGCACCTGGGGATAGGTTGATTGGCAACACTAAATGGTCCCTAGTGTGTGAATATTGTCTGTCTATCTGTGTTGGCCCTGTGATGAGGTGGCAACTTGTCCAGGGTGTACGCCGCCTTCTGCCCGATTGTAGCTGAGATAGGCACCAGCAACCCCAAAGGGAATAAGCGGTAGAAAATGGATGGATGGACATATATGCATTTGTTCACAAAGAGGATTTCATGGAAGCTGCTTTTATAGCCAATCATGGCACCCACCTATTCCCAATTAGCCTGCACACCTGTGGGATGTTCCATATAAGTGTTTGATGAGCATTCCCCAACGTTTTCAGTCTTTTTTGCCACTTTTTACCAACTTTTTGGAACCATGTTGCAGGCATCTAATTCCAAATGAGCTGATAGTTGCAAAAAATAAGAAGGTTTTCCAGTTTGAACGTTAAGTATCTTGTCTTTGCTGTCTGTTCAATTGCATGTAGGTTGAAGAGAATTTGCAAATCATTTTATCCTGTTTTTATTTACAGTTTACACAAAGTGCCAACTTCACTGCTTTTGGATTTTGGACAAGTATTCACAACCTTTGCCGGGAAGCTTGAAAGTGCGACCAAGTGCATCCTCGTCACGATGGGAGCGTAAAGTGATGCTCGTGATGCTCGTGTTGTCCACCCCAAGATGCAAATGGACCAGAAGGAACAGGAATAGAAGGTAAGAGCTTGGTTTAATAGATATTTTTACAAAAAGATAACACTGGTACAAAAACAGACAAAAGAAAAGGCGTGCCTACGCACGGGAAGTTATGAATCTTGAATGGGATTGTGCTGAAAATTGTAATTTTCCTGAAGGAATAAATAAAGTACTATCTAATTTAATTCAAGCTAAAACTTAGCACGGAAAACAGAGTCCAAAAATGATGTGCCAAGCGCACCGGAAGCTAAGGAGCTACTTAGTCTAGAGACAAGATTTAGGAAATTCCAACGTGAGTGTTGCATACCGCAAACAAAGGATCAAGATCGAACGAAGGGAAAAAGGCAGGCTTAAATAAGGGCAGTAATCAGGAATCACAGGAGCGCGACAAAAACCAGAGCAGGTGGAACAAATCCGAAACTTTGGTAACAAGGTAAATAAGGAAGAATCCAAAAACAAACAGAAAACACAAAGTCACTCAAAAACCAAACTAACATATGATCCAGGCGGCGGATCATAACACATCCTGTTCCAAATGATCATCTTTGAATGTTCACCTGTGGTAAAACCAGTTGATTGGACATAATTTTGGAAAGGCGCACACTTGTCTGTACGGTCCAATCCTGTTCCTGAGATCTTTTGCCCATTGTAGTTGACACTTGTTTTATAATTTAGTTTTTAAAGGGTCAATATCAAGAGTACGTTCTTAAAGAGGCAGTGTGTGCTTCATAAGTTTATTGAGCACATCTGTTTTAAATGTTTTATTTTATAAATCACAATGTACTCATTTAAATGTTCGACATACTGATTTTGGGGACCGCCCCTGATTATTTAGAAAACGCTATGATCAGTGCTTGACTTAGTGTACATAATTGTACCTGATCGACGAAGACAGACTTGTAGAGGGTCATGAGAGAGGAGAAATTCCAAGTCAGGATGTGTTACCCTATCGACCTTCCGTCCCCATAGCAACGGTATCTGGCACACACACACCGGCACAAAGGCATTTTGGGAAAGAACAGGTTTTATATTGCTGCTGGCTTTGCACTCCTGGGCCATCACCCCGGTAACATCAGCGCTTCTCAGACCTCTAACATTTGCTCTCTTGCAAGTCACACAAGTGTGTGCACAAACACAAGGACACACAAACATGACAAAAGAGTTATGTCGGTTGTGATTGTTAACAAAAAAGAGGAATGCTGGGCCTTTACTTCATTGTGCTTAAAGTGAGGATTTGAAAAATGTATTTTATCTTTTTTTTTCCAAATCGATGCATTAAATTGTTGTTGCATCTGGAATTCCTGACTATAAGCCACCACATTTTTCCCTACACTTTGAACCCTGCGGCTTATAAAATGGTGCAGACAATTTTGGGCTTTTTTTCCCTCCCGCTCATTGACAAAATTAGTAATAGTAGTATTACCGTATTTCCTTGAATTGCCGCCGGGTATATAGTATGCGCCTGCCCAGAATCAAACTCGTTTCGCAAACTAATTAGCGCATCCTTAGCATTACCGCCGGCTCAGGATTAACGAACTTGTTTCGCAAATTATTAATTTTATTAGCGCATGTCTATAATTTCCGCCAGGTCAAAATTGTTTCGCAAAATAATTAGCATATGCCTAGAATTTCCACAGGGTCAAACTCGTCACGTCACGAGTGACACTTCACCTGTCATCATTTTCAATCATTTGAAATCGCAAAAAGGGAAGAAGATTAAGAGCTATTCAGTAGGATTCAAGGTCCAAGCTATTGAATATGCTAAAAAGAACAGTAAGCAGCTATGTTTTATTAATATACCGTAGCTGCGTGTGTCAAATATGAGTCATTAAATGACTCCCGCCTCCTGGTGGCAGAGGGCGCTAGTGATCCTTCTTGCGACAACTCGGCTGCAGAAGAAGTGACAACAAGCAGCAAGAGTGAGCAGCGATCCTTTATTTTTTCCTCTCGCTTGCACTTTTAACATGGAGGATTACATATCTAAAATAAAACAGTTTTCTAAACTGGACTTTCAATGGAAGCAGGAGGTAATAAAGGAAGATCTCCATCGAGACAGAGAGACTTTTAAAACTGAAGAAAGATAAGGAAGACTTCTATAAACAAGTTATCGATGCTTTTGATCAGAAGGAGCTGCGCATGGACTTCATTTATAAGTAAAGGTAAGACCAGAATAACGCTTTTTTAATTAAATGTGCTTTTCATGATGGTATCCTTACATCACACTCAAATTTATAAGCGCAGGCCTAAATTTACCGCATGCCTTTGGTAAGCGACGGAGTGAGAAGAGGTTTTAAATTAATTAGCGCCCCAGCGGCAATTCAAAGAAATACGGTAATGGTCATTTTATTTCATACCCAGGGGGATTCATATACATCCATTTTCTACCGCTTGTCCCTTTTGTGAGGTCGCGGTGGGTGCTGGAGCCTATCTCAGCTGCATTCGGGCGGAAGGCGGGGTACACCGCGGACAAGTCGCACATTCGTATCACAGAAGATAAAATGATAAAACCCAAATAAAAGAAAAACAAGCAGAAAAACCCCCCCAAACAACTTGCATATAAAAGTCAATAAATAAAGAACAGTCCACAATATTCAATGTCCAGCATACTGTTTTGTTCAATAGGTTTCATTAAACCCGAGCAGAAGACTGAGACGGCGACTAGTGTTGTTATTGTTTGTGCTACGGTGCCATCTTTCCGACGAGTGAGCTCCCAGTAGGGGCTGCGAGCTGAAAATGTACTTCCTGTTTTGCCTTAAAACCGAAACTAAAACCGGCCATAGCGTTTCTGCTCAAAAATATTCTTCATTCAAGCAACGTTTGTACTTTTTACAATATAACTAAAACAATTCATACGTACTAAATCATCGTTTGTGTCACGGCACGGACTCGAACCCGCGTGTCCTCAGCAACTGGAGCTACCGGCATTTCCGCTGACGACGCGTTGAGACACGCCCCTACTCGCGCTGAGCGCAGCACACCCACGCAGCGACAAGCCTGCAGACTATCTGCAGTCTGCACACTTGGGACTGATAAGGGCGAGCTGCTTAAAGGACTAGCGGGAACTTAATTATACCTTTTGCGTACCTGCCTTCCCGAGTCTCCCCCTTTGTGATCTCACGGTTTGTTACTCCTGTGGATTTGGACTCCCTTCCTCGATCCTTGACCCGTGCTCGGACACGGACTAAACTGCCTCGCTCCTATCCTCGACCCGCGCCTGGCCACGGACCTTGTCGCTTCTTTCGTTCCCTCTCCTCAACACTTGGTAACACACACTTCAGTTAACCATACACATATGTCAGTTAGCTCCATCTTCGGACACTTCTTGGAAAGTGGAAAAGTGTTCTGTGGTCTGACGACTTCACATTTCAAATTGTTTTACGAAATATTCGACATCGTGTCATCCGGACCAAAGGGAAAGCGAACCATCTAGACTGTTTTCAAGGCAAAGTGGAAAAGCCAGCATGTGTGATGGTATGGGGGTGTATTAGTGCCCAAGACATGGGTAACTTACACATGTGTGATGGTATGGGGGTGTATTAGTGCCCAAGACATGGGTAACTTACACATGTGTGATGGTATGGGGGTGTATTAGTGCCCAAGACATGGGTAACTTACACATGTGTGATGGTATGGGGGTGTATTAGTGCCCAAGACATGGGTAACTTACACATGTGTGATGGTATGGGGGTGTATTAGTGCCCAAGGCATGGGTAACTTACACATGTGTGATGGTATGGGGGTGTATTAGTGCCCAAGACATGGGTAACTTACACATGTGTGATGGTATGGGGGTGTATTAGTGAACAAGACATGGGTAACTTACACATGTGTGATGGTATGGGGGTGTATTAGTGCCCAAGGCATGGGTAACTTACACATGTGTGATGGTATGGGGGTGTATTAGTGCCCAAGACATGGGTAACTTACACATGTGTGATGGTATGGGGGTGTATTAGTGCCCAAGGCATGGGTAACTTACACATGTGTGATGGTATGGGGGTGTATTAGTGCCCAAGACATGGGTAACTTACACATGTGTGATGGTATGGGGGTGTATTAGTGCCCAAGGCATGGGTAACTTACACATGTGTGATGGTATGGGGGTGTATTAGTGCCCAAGACATGGGTAACTTACACATGTGTGATGGTATGGGGGTGTATTAGTGCCCAAGACATGGGTAACTTACACATGTGTGATGGTATGGGGGTGTATTAGTGCCCAAGACATGGGTAACTTACACATGTGTGATGGTATGGGGGTGTATTAGTGCCCAAGACATGGGTAACTTACACATGTGTGATGGTATGGGGGTGTATTAGTGCCCAAGACATGGGTAACTTACACATGTGTGATGGTATGGGGGTGTATTAGTGCCCAAGGCATGGGTAACTTACACATGTGTGATGGTATGGGGGTGTATTAGTGCCCAAGACATGGGTAACTTACACATGTGTGATGGTATGGGGGTGTATTAGTGAACAAGACATGGGTAACTTACACATGTGTGATGGTATGGGGGTGTATTAGTGCCCAAGGCATGGGTAACTTACACATGTGTGATGGTATGGGGGTGTATTAGTGCCCAAGACATGGGTAACTTACACATGTGTGATGGTATGGGGGTGTATTAGTGCCCAAGGCATGGGTAACTTACACATGTGTGATGGTATGGGGGTGTATTAGTGCCCAAGACATGGGTAACTTACACATGTGTGATGGTATGGGGGTGTATTAGTGCCCAAGGCATGGGTAACTTACACATGTGTGATGGTATGGGGGTGTATTAGTGCCCAAGGCATGGGTAACTTACACATGTGTGATGGTATGGGGGTGTATTAGTGCCCAAGACATGGGTAACTTACACATGTGTGATGGTATGGGGGTGTATTAGTGCCCAAGGCATGGGTAACTTACACATGTGTGATGGTATGGGGGTGCATTAGTGGCCAAGACATGGGTAACTTACACATGTGTGATGGTATGGGGGTGTATTAGTGCCCAAGACATGGGTAACTTACACATGTGTGATGGTATGGGGGTGTATTAGTGCCCAAGGCATGGGTAACTTACACATGTGTGATGGTATGGGGGTGTATTAGTGCCCAAGACATGGGTAACTTACACATGTGTGATGGTATGGGGGTGTATTAGTGCCCAAGGCATGGGTAACTTACACATGTGTGATGGTATGGGGGTGTATTAGTGCCCAAGGCATGGGTAACTTACACATGTGTGATGGTATGGGGGTGTATTAGTGCCCAAGACATGGGTAACTTACACATGTGTGATGGTATGGGGGTGTATTAGTGCCCAAGGCATGGGTAACTTACACATGTGTGATGGTATGGGGGTGCATTAGTGGCCAAGGCATGGGTAACTTACACATGTGTGATGGTATGGGGGTGTATTAGTGCCCAAGACATGGGTAACTTACACATGTGTGATGGTATGGGGGTGTATTAGTGCCCAAGACATGGGTAACTTACACATGTGTGATGGTATGGGGGTGTATTAGTGCCCAAGGCATGGGTAACTTACACATGTGTGATGGTATGGGGGTGTATTAGTGCCCAAGGCATGGGTAACTTACACATGTGTGATGGTATGGGGGTGTATTAGTGCCCAAGACATGGGTAACTTACACATGTGTGATGGTATGGGGGTGTATTAGTGCCCAAGGCATGGGTAACTTACACATGTGTGATGGTATGGGGGTGTATTAGTGCCCAAGACATGGGTAACTTACACATGTGTGATGGTATGGGGGTGTATTAGTGCCCAAGGCATGGGTAACTTACACATGTGTGATGGTATGGGGGTGTATTAGTGCCCAAGACATGGGTAACTTACACATGTGTGATGGTATGGGGGTGTATTAGTGCCCAAGACATGGGTAACTTACACATGTGTGATGGTATGGGGGTGTATTAGTGCCCAAGACATGGGTAACTTACACATGTGTGATGGTATGGGGGTGTATTAGTGCCCAAGACATGGGTAACTTACACATCTGTGATGGTATGGGGGTGTATTAGTGCCCAAGGCATGGGTAACTTACACATCTGTGAAGGCACCATTAATGCTGAAAGGTACATACAGGTTTTGGAACAACATATGCTGCCATCTAATCGCCGTCTTTTTCATGGACGCCCCTGCTTATTTCAGCAAGACAATGTCAAGCCCCATTCAGCATGTGTTAACAGCGTGGCTTCGTAAAAAAAAGAGTGTGGGTACTTTCCTGGCCCGTCTGCCGTCCAGACCGGTCTCCCATTTAAAACTTTTGCCGCATTATGAAGCGTAAAATACGACAGCGGACTGTTAAACGACTGAAGCGCTACATAAAACAAGAATAGGAAATAATTCCACTTTCAAAGCTTCAACAATTAGTTTCCTCAGTTCCCAAACATTTATTGAGTGTTGTTAAAAGAAAAGGTGATGTAACACAGTGGTGAACATGCCCTTTCCCAACTACTTTGGCACGTGTTGCAGCCAAGTTAATTATTATTTGCAGAGGAAAACAAAGTTTATGAGTTTAAACATCAAATATGTTGTCTTTGTAGCATATTCAACTGAATATGGCTTGAAAAGGATTTGCAAATCATTGTATTCTGTTTATATTTACATCTAACACAATTTCCCAACTCATAAGGTTTGTAGCTAAAAGCATATTTTGCTTGTATATCACTTTGGTGCGGCGACTTCAGTAATGCGGACGTTGTACCGATCCATTGTGATGAAGAAGGAGCTGAGCCGGAAGGCAAACCTCTCAATTTACCGGTCGATCTACGTTCCCATCCTCACCTATGGTCATGAGCTTTGGGTTATGACTGAAAGGACAAGATCACGGGTACAAGCGGCCCAAATGAGTTTCCTCTGGCTCTCCCTTAGAGATAGGGTGAGAAGCTCTGCCATCCGGGAGGAACTCAAAGTAAAGCCGCTGCTCCTCCACATGGAGAGGAGCCAGATGAGGTGGTTCGGGCATCTGGTCAGGATGCCACCCTAGGGAGGTGTTTCGGGACGGAAGGAAGCCACGGGGAAGACCCTGGACTATGACCCCCGGCTGGCCTGGGAAGGCCTCGGGAAGAGCTGGATGAATCTGCTTGGGAGAGGAGAGTCTGGGCTTCCCTGCTTAGGCTGCTGCCCCCGTGACCCAACCTCGGATAAGCGTAAGAAGATGGATGGATGGATGGATGGATCTCTACAGTGCGATTGAAGGACCTGCATGGAAGCTTCTTGAAATCTTTCAAAAAAAAATCGCCATTGACCGACTCTGACAAGAGAGAAGACTCTCTTTCTGTCCCCCAATTTAATCCAATTTTAGAGGCCACTCCTGACCCGTCTATTTGTGTGTCGTATGCAGCGTGTGGTTACTCATTAGCCAGGGTTGTTGTGTCCTCTGACCCTCTCAATGCCACGCCGACAACACCCAGGTCAGAGGTCAAATGGCCTCTGGCCTCCCCGCCCCACCCTTTCTCTCTTTCACTTCATCCTCTTTTACTTCTCCTTGGAAAAATGTCGACTTTTTTCCACAGGGAAGCGGCGGAGGAGAAGGCCGCGGTTCGTATTTGTGCGAGTGTGTGTGTGTGTGTGTGTGTGTGTGTGTGTGTGTGTTAGGTGTCACGAGGGTTGTCAGGGGTTAGGTCAGTCGATGAACAGCTGAGAGCGGTGATTTAGTCCGTATAGAAGCAGACCAACTGTCATAACAAAGACACAATCTGACAGCAGGCCGAGCGGAGACAAAGAGGAGTCACCGGGCCCTGGGAGGCACACACACACACACACACACACACACACACACACACACACACACACTTACACAGACAATGGGGAGTCAAGGGAGGGCTCCCAGAGGTCTTGTGAAGGTCCAGGGGCCAGACTGAGCTCTGCTGAAAGGCCCCAACAGGTGTCCATTACAAAGCCTGCCGGGCGTCACGGGAGCAGAGAAAAGCCAGATTGTCTTGTCACCCGTGGCAGCATCGAAAATCACGCTTTGTCATCAACTTATTAATGGAAAATATCTTGCAGTCCAGGGGGTGCCCAAACTTTTTCTGCAGGCGAGCTACTTTTCAATTGACCAAATTAAAGGCCTACTGAAATGAGATTTTCTTATTCAAACGGGGATAGAAGATACTTTATTGACATATTTGCATACAACGAGATTAGAGACTCTAATTTAAGGTGTGGTTGTGGGAACAAATATGGGGTCAAATAAATAACACGAGAGGTAATAAAGGAAAAACTAACAATTGACCTGAATGGACCTGCTATAGTCTGTTTATGTGTCATACTTCATCATTTCGCGATATTGCCATATTTTTGCTGGAAGGATTTAGTAGAGAACATCGAGGATAAAGTTGACAACTTTTGGTCGCTAATAAAAAAGCCTTGCCTGTACCGGAAGTAGCAGACGATGTGCGCGTGACATCACGGGTTGTGGAGCTCCTCACATCTGAACATTGTTTATAATCATGGCCACCAGCAGCCAGAGCGATTCAAACCGAGAAAGCGACGATTTCCCCATTAATTTGAGCGAGGATGAAAGATTCGTGGATGAGGAAAGTGAGAGTGAAGGACTTAAAAAAAAAAAAAAAAGATGTTATTAGCAGTGTTAATTTTGACAACAAAATTTGATTTAGTTTTAGTCATAGTCTTTTGACTAAAATGTAATTTAGTTTTAGTCATAATTTAGTTATTTAAATTGTTTTAGTCTAGTTTTAGTTGACGGAATATCATAAGATTATAGTCGACGGAAACTATAGTAGATTTAGTCGACTAAAGGGTAATATGTAAACTTTCCCTTCAATTTCTGAAAGTCAAAGCAAAACAGCCGAAAATCACCGATACAAGTCGTATTTTGATGAAATATCATGTCTCCAATGTAGTATTTCAGGAGTAAGCCGTGTAATAAACTGGATGACGTGGAGTGAGTTGTATGTTGTGGAAAATGCTGACCTGGGTGTGGATTTGGGGGTGATTGGACTGTAAATGTCGCTTCAAGTTTGTTGTGTTTTTCCCCGTAATCCTGGCGCTGCATTTCTTACACGGCGTTTTGTTATCTTTGATGTCAAATATAAAATGTCCCCATATGTCCTCTCTCCTCTTCCTCCCTGGCGTTGACATTTTGTCTTCAGCAGCGCATTCCTGGGTCAGTCTCAAACGCAAACTACGTTTACGTAACTTCCTTAGCAAGTCGCTCTGATTGGTTCTCTTCCCAACTCCTCCCGCCTCTTCCTAACCAAATGAGTTCCAATTGGATCTCGTCTCTGGCAGACATTTTCGTCTCGTTTTTATTCGTTGACGAATATGTCAATACACCTCGTCATCGTCTTGGTTCACGTAAATTATTTTTTATTAAGTTATTGTCTCGTTTTAGTCACAAAAAAAAAGGTTGTTGACGATAACTATGACGAAAATTTTTCGTCAACAAAATTAACACTGGTTTACTAGGATAATTCTGGAAAATCCCTTATCTACTTATTGTGTTACTAATGTTTTAGTGAGATTATATGGTACCCGAATGTCGGAGGGGTGTGGCCACGGGTATGGTGACCGCCAGTGTCCCTGAGGGAAGCCACCCAGCTGCAGGAGGACGCAAGCTCCGCTCATGTCTACGGTAAGAGCCGACTTATTACCACCATTTTCTCAGCGAAACCTGCCGGTTGACATGTGCTCGGGAACCATGTTCGCTTGACCGCTCTGTTCCATAGTAAAGCTTCACCTTCGGGAATTTTAAACACTGAAACACCGGCTGTGTTTGTGTTGCTAAAGGCGGCCGCAATACACCGCTTCCCACCTACATCTTTCTTCCTTGACGTCTCCAATATTAATTGAACAAATTGCAAAAGATTCTTCAACACAGATGTCCAGAATACTGTGGAATTATGCAATTAAAGCAGACTACTTATAGCTTTGATCAGGCTTGGAAAAAAATGGCGGCTACAATCCGTGACGTCACGGCGCACGTGTCATCATACTGCGATGTTTTCAACAGGATACTTCCGCGGGAAATTTAAAATTGCAATTTAGTAAAGTAAAAAGGCCGTATTGTCATGTGTTGCAATGTTAATATTTCATCATTGATATATAAACTATCAGACTAGTAGTGGGTGTCTACCTCATTCATATACAGCAGGGGTCGGCAACCTTTACCACTCAAAGAGCCATTTGGACCCGTTTCACAAAATAAAGAAAACCATGGGAGCCACAACTCTTTGGAAATTTAAAATGAAATAACACAGCGTACAAAGTTTTTTTTTTTTGCTTTGTGCTATGTATTACCAGGGGTCTCAGACACGCAACCCGCACCTTAATATGGAAATTTAATATTAGCGCGGCTAGCGAGTTTTATTTGAATGCCGCTTGACAACATCACATTTGCCAACCATCACAAATTTTGCGGCACACTACTGAGTTTCAGAGCAACCATTTTCTCGAATGTCTGCTGGTTTTCACCCAAACAACAATAATAAGGACATGCTATGATGACAATGCGTTTAGTGGCCTCTAAAACCGTAACAAACAGCTTACCAGCCCATTCACATGATGTATGAGGCTTCTGCAGACACACATAAGTGACTGCAAGGCATACTTGATCAACAGCCATACAGGTTACACTGAGGGTTGTGATGTAAACAACTTTAGCACTCTTACTAATATGCGCCACACTGTGAAACACACAAAACAAGAATGACAAACACATTTCGGGAGAGCATCCGCACTGTAACACTAAACACAACAGAACACATACCCAGAATCCCATGCATCCGGACGGCGTGGCGCAGTGGGAGAGTGGCCGTGCGCAACCCGAGGGTCCCTGGTTCAAATCCCACCTAGTACCAACCTCGTCACGTCCGTTGTGTCCTGAGCAAGACACTTCACCCTTGCTCCTGATGGGTGCTGGTTGGCGCCTTGCATGGCAGCTCCCTCCATCAGTGTGTGAATGTGTGTGTGAATGGGTAAATGTGGAAGTAGTGTCAAAGCGCTTTGAGTACCTTGAAGGTAGAAAAGCGCTACACAAGTACAACCCATTTATTTATTTATCATCCCTAACTAACACAACAGAACAAATACCCAAAATCCCATGCATCCCTAATTATTCCGGGCTACATTGTACAGCCCCGCTACCACCAAACCCCGCCCACCTCAACCGATGCACGGAGGGGGGGAGTGGGGGTGTATAATGTAGCCAGGAAGAGTTAAGGATGCATGGGATTCTGGTTAATAGTTCTGTTGTGTTTATGTCGTGTTACAGTGCGGCTATTCTCCCGAAATATGTTCGTCATTCTTGTTTGGTGTGGGTTCACAGTGTGGCGCATATTAGTAAGAGTGCTAAAGTTGTTTACATCCCAACCCTCAGTGTAACCTGTATGGCTGTTGAACAAGTATGCCTTGCAGTCAGCAGCCGCTCACCAGATGTGGTCGGCCGGCACTCAGATAGCTAGTATTAAAGTGGACGCGACGACATGGTCAAGACGTTTAAGGCATTGCCATCACGACATGCCCTCAATATTCTTGTCCGGGTGAAAATCTGAGATTGTTTTTCTGGGAGAGGCACTGAAATCCGGAAAACCTCCCAGAAAAATGGAGGGGTCGGCAAGTATGCAGCTGAGCCACATCAGAGTGATCCAGGTACCACCTGAGGCTCTGGAGCTGCGGGTTGCCGACCCCTGCTATATAGAGATGTCCGACAAGATCGGACTGCCGATGTTATCGGCCGATAAATGCTTTAAAATGTAATATCGGAAATGATCGGTATTGGTTTCAAAAAGTAAAATGTATGACTTTTCACAACGCCGCTGTACGGAGTGGTACACGGACGTAGGGAGAAGTACAGAGCGCCAATAAACCTTGAAGGCACGGCCTTTTGACCAATCACTTAATATATACACTGCAGAAAGTCAGTCTTCAAAAACAAAAACTAAACAAATACAAAAATGATGGGTATTTTACTTGAATTAAGCAAAATGATCTGCTAATGGAAGAAGAACATTTGGCTTGTCAACAAGTAAAGTGAGCTACCTTCAATCAACCCCAACATACCTTAAGAGAAGTGTTTTCTCACGAATAATAAGTCGACTTTTTTTGATGGACAAAACAAACATGAGACCTTTTTTTTCTCAGTATGTTGAAAAATATTCTTAAACTAAATACTCGGCCTTGCATTTCTTGCATCTTCGCATCGCGCCGAGTGTACACTAATATATATAAATATATATATATATTAGGGGTTTGGTTAAAAAATGGATTCCAATAATGAATCACGATTCTCACATCGTGCGATTCAGATTCGATTCTCATTTTTAAAAATCGATTTTTATTTTTATTTTTTTATCAATCCAACAAAACCATTGGATACCATAACAATGCAATCCAATTCCAAAACCGAACCTGAGCCAGCAACACTCAGAACTGCAATAAACAGAACAATTGAGAGGAGACACAAACACCACACAGAACAAACCAAAAGTAGTGAAACAAAAATGAATATTATCAACAACAGTATCAATATTAGTTATCATTTCAGCATAGCAGTGATTAAAAATCCCTCATTGACATTATCATTAGACATTTATAAAAAAAGAACAATAGTGTCACAGTGGCTTACACTTGCATGGCATCTCATAAGCTGGACAACACACTGTGTCCAATGTTTTCACAAAGATAAAATAACTCATATTTTTGGTTCGTTTAATAGTCAAAACAAATTCAGTTGATAAAACATTGTCCTTTACAATTATAAAAGCTTTTTAAATAAAATCTACTACTCTGCTAGCATGTCAGCAGACTGGGGTAGATCCTGCTGAAATCTATGTATTGAATGAATACAGAATCCTTCTAAATCGGGAAAAAATCGTTTTTGAATCGAGAATCGTGTAGAATTGGGGAAAAAATAAATAAATTTTGAATCGAATCGTGGGACACCCAAAGATTCACAGCCCTGATATATATATATATATATATATATATATATATATATATATATATATATATATATATATACATATATATATATATATATATATATATATATACATATGTATATGTATATGTATATGTATATATATATATATACATATGTATATGTATATATATATATATACATATGTATATGTATATATATATATATACATATGTATATGTATATGTATATATATATATATACATAAGTATATGTATATGTATATATATGTATGTATGTGTGGGGAAAAAAATACAAGACTACTTTATCTCTACAGAACTGTTTCATGAGGGGATCCCTCAATCATCAGGAGATTTCATCATCTCCTGATGATTGAGGGAGCATTTCATGGAAGCTGTTTTTATACCCAATCATGGCACCCACCTGTTCCCAATTAGCCTGCACACCTGTGGGATGTTCCAAATAAGTGTTTGATGAGCATTCCTCAACTTTATCAGTATTTATTGCCACCTTTCCCAACTTCTTTGTCACGTGTTGCTGGCATCAAATTCTAAAGTTAATGATTATTTGCACAAAAAATAAGTTTATGAGTTTGAACATGAAATATGTTGTCTTTGTAGCATATTCAACTGAATATGGCTTGAAAAGGATTTGCAAATCATTGTATTCTGTTTATATTTACATCTAACACAATTTCCCAACTCATATGCAAACGGGGTTTGTATTCGTGGTCCAATATGACTCTTTCAACGTTTTGGGTTGCCGACCCCTGGTTCAAACACCAGTTTTCTGCGTTGGTGTGCACTACTTTCCCACTAAACACAGATGCATTGCAAGTGTCAGATCCATTTATCAGGTCTAGAGAAAAAAAAACAGTAATAAAAAAGTTATCTCCACTGTCATCCAAACTATTCATCTTGCCTCAGTGGTCGGTTCTATTCGTCGCCCGGTGTCCCAAAAGCCTATCCGACCCCAGTAAAAGGGCAAAGTTTGGCCCCTCCATCCTATTAGGTTCCGATTAATCAAGCTTTTCTTCAGAGTCGAGGAGCGTGATGAGGAGAGGCATTGAACCTCCTGTAATCCACGACCCCACCCTCCCCTACTTCTCCACCCTGCAAACCATCCACCTGCTGTGGCTTTGTCTGCGGCTTTGGACAAGCTTTGGCGAGTAGAAAAAAAAAAAAAGGCAGCACTGACCACACAACTTCCATACACAGATGCATGCAACAGGTGCTATTCCGTGGAAATGCTCTACTAGTACCGTATAAGTACTATTGGGGCACATTGAACAATACTATAATTATACTGATCCTTGTGGATTGTCATTGTGACAGACTTCTCAAGCCGTCGTGCGGGTTCCAAGGACCGTCAAGGAAGGCCATAGAGGCGGCACGTTTAGACTTCTTTATTTTTCAATAAAGACTGCTTTTCAGCTTCTCCGCCTGCCGCTCGCTCTTCCGCTTGCCTTTCTGCTTCGGGCGTCGGTGCTCTCTATTTAGTCGCTTTCTTTAGAATTTTTTGTTGCATGGGCTTCACAGTGGCAGAGGGGTTAGTGCGTCTGCCTCACAATACGAAGGTCCTGCAGTCCTGGGTTCAAATCCAGGCTCGGGATCTTTCTGTGTGGAGTTTGCATGTTCTCCTAGTGAATGCGTGGGTTCCCTCCGGGTACTCCGGCTTCCTCCCACCTCCAAAGACATGCACCTGGGGATAGGTTGATTGGCAACACTAAATGGTCCCTAGTGTGTGAATGTGAGTGTGAATGTTGTCTATCTATCTGTGTTGGCCCTGCGATGAGGTGGCCACTTGTCCAGGGTCTACCCCGCCTTCCGCCCGATTATGCTGAGATAGGCGCCAGCGCCCCCCGTGACCCCGAAAGGGAATAAGGGGTAGAAAATGGATGGATGGATGGATTCTTGTTGCATCTCGGCTCGCTCTCCTCTTTCCAACAGTTCCTTCTCCGGGCGGTATAGCTCGGTTGGTAGAGTGGCCGTGCCAGCAACTTGAGGGTTGCGGGTTCGATTCCCGCTTCCGCCATCCTAGTTACTGCCGTTGTGTCCTTGGGCAAGACACTTTACCCACCTGCTCCCAGTGCCACCCACACTGCTTTAAATGTAACTTAGATATTGGGTTTCACTATGTAAAGCGCTTTGAGTCACTTGAGAAAAGCGCTATATAAATATAATTCACTTCACTTCACTCTCTCACGCTCTCGGTCTCTCTCTGGCTTATTCCCGTCTCTCCGCCTGACGTCCACGGCTGTCGCCCTTTTATACGGTGCGAGAGGATTACTCAATCATTCCCCAGATACGCGATCCACGCCTCCTCGCCGCCATCTTGGGCTGGGCTCCAACGTGCCCTGCCTCGCCGTCGGACCGCCGGCTCCGCCTCTCCACAGTCATATATTTACATCTCTATTCTACAGCAGGGGTGTCAAACTCAAATACAGAGTGGGCCAACATTTAAAAGTGAACAAAGCCGCGGGCCGAGGTTGAACAGATTAACATTTTAATAAGGACCCAAACAAGTTTTGCATTGAATATTGAACAAGCAAGGCTTATATAACTTTAGTGACATGCAAAATCAAGTTTCAAATAATAATAATAATGATAATTTAAAAATACCAATGGTATATTAAATTTAAAAAAAATAAAAATTGAATGTCTCTTTCCTATTTGCAGCTTTCCAATGTAAATATTAGGGATGCACCGATTAATCGGTAACCGAATATATTTGTCCGAATATGGCAAAAAAAGCCACATTCGGCCTTCGGTGGAATGAGTTAAAAACAAGGCCGAATAGTGGCGTGTGACGCAAGTTTTTGACGCGGTGACGCAATCAACCAACGTGCAGTGACGTTGGGATATGTTGTGTACCTGTATAAGTGTATGAGGTTACAATGTTGTGTACCTGTATAAGTGTATGAGGTTACAATGTTGTGTACCTGTATAAGTGTATGAGGTTACAATGTTGTGTACCTGTATAAGTGTATGAGGTTACAATGTTGTGTACCTGTATAAGTGTATGAGGTTACAATGTTGTGTACCTGTATAAGTGTATGAGGTTACAATGTTGTGTACCTGTATAAGTGTATGAGGTTACATGCACACACTTATTGAGATTTAGTAGGGCCTCTGTTTACATTATTAGTCTGTTGTGTAGGCTACCTGTATAAGTGTATGAGGTTACATGCACACACTTATTGAGATTTAGTGGGGCCTCTGTTTACATTATTAGTCTGTTGTGTAGGCTACCTGTATAAGTGTATGAGGTTACATGCACACACTTATTGAGATTTAGTGGGGCCTCTGTTTACATTATTAGCCTGTTGTGTAGGCTACCTGTATAAGTGTATGAGGTTACATGCACACACTTAATTGAGATTTACCTGAGCCTTCTGTTTACATTATTAGCCTGTTGTGTAGGTTACCTGTATAAGTGTATGAGGTTACAAGCACACACTTATTGAGATTTAGTGGGGCCTCTGTTTACATTATTAGTCTGTTGTGTAGGCTACCTGTATAAGTGTATGAGGTTACAAGCACACACTTATTGAGATTTACTTGAGTCTTCTGTTTACATTATTAGCCTGTTGTGTAGGCTACCTGTATAAGTGTATGAGGTTACAAGCACACACTTATTGAGATTTACTTGAGCCTTCTGTTTACATTATTAGCCTGTTGTGTAGGCTACCTGTATAAGTGTATGAGGTTACAAGCACACACTTATTGAGATTTACTTGAGCCCTCTGTTTACATTATTAGCCTGTTGTGTAGGCTACCTGTATAAGTGTATGAGGTTACAAGCACACACTTATTGAGATTTAGTGGGGCCTCTGTTTACATTATTAGCCTGTTGTGTAGGCTACCTGTATAAGTGTATGAGGTTACATGCACACACTTATTGAGATTTAGTGGGGCCTCTGTTTACATTATTAGCCTGTTGTGTAGGCTACCTGTATAAGTGTATGAGGTTACATGCACACACTTATTGAGATTTAGTGGGGCCTCTGTTTACATTATTAGTCTGTTGTGTAGGCTACCTGTATAAGTGTATGAGGTTACAAGCACACACTTATTGAGATTTAGTGGGGCCTCTGTTTACATTATTAGTCTGTTGTGTAGGCTACCTGTATAAGTGTATGAGGTTACATGCACACACTTAATTGAGATTTACCTGAGCCTTCTGTTTACATTATTAGCCTGTTGTGTAGGTTACCTGTATAAGTGTATGAGGTTACAAGCACACACTTATTGAGATTTAGTGGGGCCTCTGTTTACATTATTAGTCTGTTGTGTAGGCTACCTGTATAAGTGTATGAGGTTACAAGCACACACTTATTGAGATTTACTTGAGTCTTCTGTTTACATTATTAGCCTGTTGTGTAGGCTACCTGTATAAGTGTATGAGGTTACAAGCACACACTTATTGAGATTTACTTGAGCCTTCTGTTTACATTATTAGCCTGTTGTGTAGGCTACCTGTATAAGTGTATGAGGTTACAAGCACACACTTATTGAGATTTACTTGAGCCCTCTGTTTACATTATTAGCCTGTTGTGTAGGCTACCTGTATAAGTGTATGAGGTTACAAGCACACACTTATTGAGATTTAGTGGGGCCTCTGTTTACATTATTAGTCTGTTGTGTAGGCTACCTGTATAAGTGTATGAGGTTACATGCACACACTTAATTGAGATTTACCTGAGCCTTCTGTTTACATTATTAGCCTGTTGTGTAGGTTACCTGTATAAGTGTATGAGGTTACAAGCACACACTTATTGAGATTTAGTGGGGCCTCTGTTTACATTATTAGTCTGTTGTGTAGGCTACCTGTATAAGTGTATGAGGTTACAAGCACACACTTATTGAGATTTACTTGAGTCTTCTGTTTACATTATTAGCCTGTTGTGTAGGCTACCTGTATAAGTGTATGAGGTTACAAGCACACACTTATTGAGATTTACTTGAGCCTTCTGTTTACATTATTAGCCTGTTGTGTAGGCTACCTGTATAAGTGTATGAGGTTACAAGCACACACTTATTGAGATTTACTTGAGCCCTCTGTTTACATTATTAGCCTGTTGTGTAGGCTACCTGTATAAGTGTATGAGGTTACAAGCACACACTTATTGAGATTTAGTGGGGCCTCTGTTTACATTATTAGCCTGTTGTGTAGGCTACCTGTATAAGTGTATGAGGTTACATGCACACACTTAATTGAGATTTACCTGAGCCTTCTGTTTACATTATTAGCCTGTTGTGTAGGTTACCTGTATAAGTGTATGAGGTTACATGCACACACTTATTGAGATTTACTTGAGCCTTCTGTTTACATTATTAGCCTGTTGTGTAGGCTACCTGTATAAGTGTATGAGGTTACAAGCACACACTTATTGAGATTTACTTGAGCCTTCTGTTTACATTATTAGCCTGTTGTGTAGGCTACCTGTATAAGTGTATGAGGTTACAAGCACACACTTATTGAGATTTACTTGAGCCCTCTGTTTACATTATTAGCCTGTTGTGTAGGCTACCTGTATAAGTGTATGAGGTTACAAGCACACACTTATTGAGATTTACTTGAGCCTTCTGTTTACATTATTAGCCTGTTGTGTAGGCTACCTGTATAAGTGTATGAGGTTACAAGCACACACTTATTGAGATTTACTTGAGCCCTCTGTTTACATTATTAGCCTGTTGTGTAGGCTACCTGTATAAGTGTATGAGGTTACAAGCACACACTTATTGAGATTTAGTGGGGCCTCTGTTTACATTATTAGCCTGTTGTGTAGGCTACCTGTATAAGTGTATGAGGTTACATGCACACACTTAATTGAGATTTACCTGAGCCTTCTGTTTACATTATTAGCCTGTTGTGTAGGTTACCTGTATAAGTGTATGAGGTTACAAGCACACATTTAGTGGGGCCTCTGTTTACATTATTAGCCTGTTGTGTAGGCTACCTGTATAAGTGTATGAGGTTACAAGCACACACTTATTGAGATTTAGTGGGTTCTCTGTTTACATTATTAGCCTGTTGTGTAGGCTACCTGTATAAGTGTATGAGGTTACAAGCACACACTTATTGAGATTTACTTGAGCCTTCTGTTTACATTATTAGCCTGTTGTGTAGGCTACCTGTATAAGTGTATGAGGTTACAAGCACACACTTATTGAGATTTAGTGGGGCCTCTGTTTACATTATTAGCATGTTGTGTAGGCTACCTGTATAAGTGTATGAGGTTACATGCACACACTTAATTGAGATTTACCTGAGCCTTCTGTTTACATTATTAGCCTGTTGTGTAGGTTACCTGTATAAGTGTATGAGGTTACAAGCACACATTTAGTGGGGCCTCTGTTTACATTATTAGCCTGTTGTGTAGGCTACCTGTATAAGTGTATGAGGTTACAAGCACACATTTAGTGGGGCCTCTGTTTACATTATTAGCCTGTTGTGTAGGCTACCTGTATAAGTGTATGAGGTTACAAGCACACATTTAGTGGGGCCTCTGTTTACATTATTAGCCTGTTGTGTAGGCTACCTGTATAAGTGTATGAGGTTACAAGCACACATTTAGTGGGGCCTCTGTTTACATTATTAGCCTGTTGTGTAGGCTACCTGTATAAGTGTATGAGGTTACAAGCACACATTTAGTGGGGCCTCTGTTTACATTATTAGCCTGTTGTGTAGGCTACCTGTATAAGTGTATGAGGTTACAAGCACACATTTAGTGGGGCCTCTGTTTACATTATTAGCCTGTTGTGTAGGCTACCTGTATAAGTGTATGAGGTTACATGCACACACTTATTGAGATTTAGTGGGGCCTCTGTTTACATTATTAGCCTGTTGTGTAGGCTACCTGTATAAGTGTATGAGGTTACATGCACACACTTATTGAGATTTAGTGGGGCCTCTGTTTACATTATTAGCCTGTTGTGTAGGCTACCTGTATAAGTGTATGAGGTTACAAGCACACACTTATTGAGATTTAGTGGGGCCTCTGTTTACATTATTAGCCTGTTGTGTAGGCTACCTGTATAAGTGTATGAGGTTACAAGCACACACTTATTGAGATTTACTTGAGCCTTCTGTTTACATTATTAGCATATCTACTGTGGCTAAGCAGACTTTTGCCAAAAGGACAATAATTCATTTGTTGTGGGTTTATCCACTTTAATGCACTTTATTTTTTTTTTTGGAATGCATGTTTTGTTTGAAGGCCTAATATAAATGGAAAACTTTGTGCTTTTGTTGAACAGCAAAGGCTACTGGAATATTTAAAAAAATGTCAATATTCAATAAAAAATTACTTTATTTGAAAAACATGTTTAAATATTTTTTCTAGGCTATTTACGCAATATTAAATTTTGGGGGAAAAACTGCATTCATTATTCGGCATTCGGTATTCGACCAAGCGTTTAAATTTTATTTGGCTTCGGCTTTGGCCACAAATATTCATTTCGGTGCATCCCTAGTAAATATCAACATTAACTTGGCGGGGTTTGGTGGTAGCGGGGGGTGTATATTGTAGCATCCCGGAAGAGTTAGTGCTGCAAGGGATACTGGGTATTTGTTCTGTTGTGTTACGGTGCGGATGTTCTCCCTAAATGTGGTTGTCATTCTTGTTTGGTGCGGGTTCACCGTGTGGTGCATATTTGTAACAGTGTTAAAGTTGTTCATACGGCCACCCTCAGTGTGACCTGTATGGCAGTTGACCGAGTATGCCTTGCATTCACTCGTTTGTGTCTAAAGTCTGCATATAGTATGTATATAGTACAATGTTTGTATGGAGAAAAAGCGGACGGAACGACAGGTTGTAGAGGACGTTCAATGTAGTGCCTTTAAGTTGTTGTTTGGGTGGAAATCGAGAGAAATTCGGGAGAATGGTTGCCCCGGGGTATTTTCGGCGAGGGCACTGAAATTCGGGAGTCTCCCGGGAAAATTAGGAGGGTTGGTAAGTGTGAGTATTAGTGGTGAATGTTGTGTTATAATACCGGCGGGCCAGCTCTAATGTTAATTTGATATTGCCTCAGGGGCCAAATTAACTTACACGGTGGGCCAAATTTGGCCCGCGGGCCAGAGTTTGACACTCATGCTCTACAGGAAGGAGTATTTTTTATTTTTTTTCCCTCAAAATACTACATCGAAAACACGAATTGAGGAAGGGGTTCAAATCATTGTGTGTATTTCTTAGGGATGCACCGGAATGAAAATTTGTGGCTGAAGCCGAAACCGAATAAAATTTGAGCGCTTGGCCGGAGGCCGAATACCAAATACCGAATAATAAATGCAGTTTTTCACAACTTTTTTATATTGCATAAATAGCCTAGAATACATTTTTAGACATGTTTTTCAAATAAAGTACATTTTTATTGAATATTGACATGTTTTAATATTCCAGTAGCCTTTGCTTTTCAAAAAAAGCACCGTTTTTCATTTATATTAGGCCTTCAAACAAAACATGCATTCCAAAAAAAAAAAATAAAGTGCATTAAAGTGGATAAACCCACAACAAATGAATTATTGTCCTTTTGGCAAAAGTCTGCTTAGCCACAGTAGATATGCTAATAATGTAAACAGAAGGCTCAAGTAAATCTCAATAAGTGTGTGCTTGTAACCTCATACACTTATACAGGTAGCCTACACAACAGGCTAATAATGTAAACAGAAGGCTCAAGTAAATCTCAATAAGTGTGTGCTTGTAACCTCATACACTTATACAGGTAGCCTACACAACAGGCTAATAATGTAAACAGAAGACTCAAGTAAATCTCAATAAGTGTGTGCTTGTAACCTCATACACTTATACAGGTAGCCTACACAACAGGCTAATAATGTAAACAGAAGGCTCAAGTAAATCTCAATAAGTGTGTGCTTGTAACCTCATACACTTATACAGGTAGCCTACACAACAGGCTAATAATGTAAACAGAGGCCCCACTAAATCTCAATAAGTGTGTGCATGTAACCTCATACACTTATACAGGTAGCCTACACAACAGGCTAATAATGTAAACAGAGGCCCCACTAAATCTCAATAAGTGTGTTTGCTTGTAACCTCATACACTTATACAGGTAGCCTACACAACAGGCTAATAATGTAAACAGAGGCCCCACTAAATCTCAATAAGTGTGTGCATGTAACCTCATACACTTATACAGGTACACAACATATCCCAACGTCACCGCGTCAAAAAATTGCGTCACACGCCACTATTCGGCCTTGTTTTTAACTCATTCCACCGAAGGCCGAATGTGGCTTTTTTTGCCATATTCGGCTGAATATATTCGGTTACCGATTAATCGGTGCATCCCTAGTATTTCTATCATCCTGTACATGCACAATGTAGCAAAGTCTTCAGTCGTCATGACAGAAAGAAGAAAACAGGAGCATGAAGCAATTTCAATTCTGCCTTGTGTGTGTTTGTGCGTTTATGTGTTTGTGCGTTTATGTGTGTTTGTGCGTTTATGTGTGTTTGTGTGTTTATGTGTGTTTGTGCGTTTATGTGTGTTTGTGTGTTTATGTGTGTTTGTGCGTTTATGTGTTTGTGCGTTTATGTGTGTTTGTGCGTTTATGTGTGTTTGTGCGTTTATGTGTGTTTGTGCGTTTATGTGTGTTTGTGTGTTTATGTGTTTGTGCGTTTGTGTGTTTGTGCGTTTGTGTTTGTGCGTTTATGTGTGTTTGTGCGTTTATGTGTGTTTGTGCGTTTATGTGTTTGTGCGTTTATGTGTGTTTGTGCGTTTAAGTGTGTTTGTGCGTTTATGTGTGTTTGTGCGTTTATGTGTGTTTGTGCGTTTACGTGTGTTTGTGCGTTTACGTGTGTTTGTGCGTTTATGTGTGTTTGTGCGTTTATGTGTTTGTGCGTTTATGTGTGTTTGTGCGTTTATGTGTTTGTGCGTTTATGTGTGTTTGTGCGTTTATGTGTGTTTGTGCGTTTATGTGTTTGTGCGTTTATGTGTGTTTGTGCGTTTATGTGTGTTTGTGTGTTTATGTGTGTTTGTGCGTTTATGTGTGTTTGTGCGTTTATGTGTGTTTGTGCGTTTATGTGTGTTTGTGCGTTATGTGTGTTTGTGCGTTTATGTGTTTGTGCGTTTAAGTGTGTTTGTGCGTTTATGTGTGTTTGTGCGTTTATGTGTGTTTGTGCGTTTATGTGTGGGCCCTTGGCTTGCATGGCGAAAGGAAACCCACCAGTCTTGTTTTCACACAGCTCTTCCAGAGTATGTCTGGACAAACCTTCACAAGGCTATTTCCTGTCCCGAGCACGGGTTGGTGAACAAAGCCCGAGGACCTGCAGCTTTTAAGCATTAAATCTAGTCCTTAAAGCCCTGGCCCTTTTTTTCCTCCTGTCCGAATGCGCACAGGAAATTGGAACTTTCTGCCGTAACAAAAAGTTTTGCTGCAGAGCGATGCCGCGGAGTAAACCCGTGCATAGCTGTGGCTTCTGTCTGAAAGCAGTGGAAGTCACAGCCAGTAAACTTTTTGAGTTGTCGTCTCAGTTCATCCCCCTTTTTTTTTTCCCGTCTCACATTAAAAAAAGTCCAGTATTTCGCATGACATTTTTAGGATTGCTGCGGCCTTAAAGGCCTACTGAAATGAGATGTTCTTATTTAAACGGGGATAGCAGCTCCATTCTATGTGTCATACTTCATCATATTTTTGCTGAAAGGATTTAGTAGAGAACATCCACCATAAAGTTGGCAACTTTTGGTGGCTAATAAAAAAGCCTTGCCTGTACCGGAAGTAGCAGACGATGTGCGCGTGATGTCACGGGTTGTGGAGCTCCTCACATCTGAACATTGTTTACAATCATGGCCACCAGCAGCGAGAGCGATTTGGACAGAAAAAGCGACAATTTCCCCATTAATTTGAGCGAGGATGAAAGATTCTCGGATGAGGAAAGTTTGAGTGAAGGACTAGAAGAAAAAAAAAAGACAAGGGCAGTGGGAGCGATTCAGATGTTATTAGACACATTCTGGAAAATCCCTCATCTGCTTATTGTGTTACTAGTGTTCTAGCAAGATTATAAAGTCATACCTGAAAGTCGGAGGGGTTTGGTGACCGCCAGTGTCTTTGACTGAAGCCATGGAGGAGCCAAGAAAGTCGCAGCTGCCTCTTTGACAGCTGCAGGAAGAACGACACAAGCTCCGCTCATGTTTACGTTAAGAGCCGACTTATTACCACAATATTCTCACCGAAACCTGCCGGTTGACATGTGGTAGAGAAACATGTTCGCTTGACCGCTCTGTTCCATAGTAAAGCCTCACAAAAAACAAAGAAACACTGGTTGCTGCAATCCACCGCTTTCCACCAACAGCATTCTTCTTTGACGTCTCCATTATTAATCGAACAAATTGCCAAAGATTCAGCAACACAGATGTCCAGAATACCGTGTGATTATGCGATTAAATCGGACGACTTTTCATCCATTTTTTCCCCGTGCAAAGTAATGTCAATTCAATCAATTCAAACACATTTTATAGAGAATACCCTATTTGGCGGACCATAGGGTGCACCGGATTATAAGGTGCACTACCGATAAGCAGGTCTAGTCAAGTCTATTTTCATACATAGAGCGCATTTAAGGGCTCATATTACAAACCCCGTTTCCATATGAGTTGGGAAATTGTGTTAGATGTAAATATAAACAGAATACAATGATTTGCAAATCCTTTTCAAGCCATATTCAGTTGAATATGCTACAAAGACAACATATTTCATGTTCAAACTCATAAACTTTATTTAATTTATTTTGCATATAATAATTAACTTATAATTTCATGGCTGCAACACGTGCCAAAGTAGTTGGGAAAGGGCATGTTCACCACTGTGTTACATCACCTTTTCTTTTAACAACACTCAATAAACGTTTGGGAACTGAGGAAACTAATTGTTGAAGCTTTGAAAGTGGAATTCTCTCCCATTCTTGTTTTATGTAGAGCTTCAGTCCTTCAACAGTCCGGGGTCTCCGCTGTCCTATTTTACGCTTCATAATGCGCCACACATTTTCCATGGGAGACAGGTCTGGACTGCAGGCGGGCACTCTTTTTTTTTTTTACCAAACCACGCTGTTGTAACTCACGCTGAATGTGGCTTGGCATTGTCTTGCTGAAATAATCAGGGGCGGCCATGAAAAAGACACTACTTTAAATTAGAAATGGCAACAACGGAGGATGAATGTCTCATAACAAGGATATAGAGAAAAAGAAGAAGCTTATCGACTACGGCAACAAAGGTTGACATGCGCAAATTTTTAGGACATATTCAGACCCAAAATACAGATCAGCAGATACTTGAAGGTAAGAAAAGTTGATTTTGCATAATACTGCGAAACAATGCCAGATCTTTACATTCTCCACATAGAAGTAATCATCAACTTAAAGTGCCCTCTTTGGGGATTGTAATAGAGATCCATCTGGATTCATCAACTTACTTCTAAACATTTCTTCACAAAAAAAGAAATCTTTGACATCAATATTTATGGAACATGTCCACAAAAAATCTAGCTGTCAACACTGAATATTGCATTGTTGTATTTCTTTTCACACTTTATGAACTTACATTCATATTTTGTTGAAGTATTACTCAATAAATATATTTATAAAGGATTTTTGAATTGTTGCTATTTTTAGAATATTTAAAAAAAAAATCTCACATACTTCTTGGCATACCTTCAAGTACCCCCATTTGAGAACCACTGATCTAAGACTTTCAGCAAAAATTCAATCAGTTTTCACCTTTTATCCACCAAGGTTATCTCGGCAGACAGGAATACAAAATGCCCACAAAAGGAAAGTAAAACAACACAAAATCCAGCAATTATTCGGCTTTTGGAAGACCGATGCAATGTGGCCCTCCATGAAAACGACTTTGACACCCCTGATCTAGAAGAATTAAAAAGGCAGACTCGCCAGATTCAGTGGATATTAAAAAGTTGTTAAAAACCATTAAAAGGTGCAGATTCAGTGCTATAAAAGGCTTTAAAACCGTTGAATTGTGAAAGCACAGCTCTCTCTAAAATATTTGAAATAAAAGGATGATCACCACCATGACCTTGAACTTCCTTCCCTCTGTTGCAAGATATCTCGAGATGTATGTTGTACTATGTATATGTGCTTTGCTTGGGAGGTTTTTTCCCACTCCAGACTGGGCCCCCTTAGGAGCCCAGTCTTGATTGTATTTTTTTACTCATCCTTCCCCAGTGTTTACCTTTTTCCCATCTTTTTGTTTGTCTAGTCTTGAACACTGAAAACCAAGTTTTGTTGTACTTGTGCCATGACAACAAAGACCTATCCTATCCTATCCTGTGATAAAATAATGGGTCTAAAGTTGGATGAAATAGAGGAATCTAAGTTTGGCTTCTTTAGCAGAGGTTCCACAAAATAATTTGGGACCGTCCCTGAAGCAAGACTGCTGTTAATTATCTCTTGGACGTCTTTGAACAGACGAGGTGGCATCAAGTCCGTGGAACACGATGTATCTTTGAGTTGTGATACAATTTTGTTAAGCGAGGACACACTCTGTCGGAAGGCGAATGGAAAGGAGACAAGAATAGAAGGATCAAAAACTGGGAAAGAAACGTTTGTCCTAGATGTGTCGACCTTATCTGTAAAATAGTCAAGAAATGTTCCACAGACCTCCGGCGAAGCTTGCAAGCATGAGAATTGAGGAACATTTCAAATAGTATCAATTGCTTAGAATTAAACATGTGGTTTTGTTAAAATTACTATCAGAAGAAGGCTTGTTCTTTTCCGTCTTTAGAATGTTCTGGTACTCTTTCCACGAGTCTTTCATGATGGGATAGGAAACATGAAACTTATCCTTCGTCCATTCACGTTCTGGCAACGGCTCACCTTTTAGCCTTAGGGCGCAAGGATTTAAAAAGGAACAATGCAATCAAGAACTCAGCAAGTTTGAAGTAGGGTTGTACGCTATATCGGCACTGGTATAGTACCGCGGTACGAATGAATCAAAAAACGGTACTATACTCTGTTTGAAAAGCACCGGTTCCCGGGCATGACTACGCGTTGTCGCGTCGTGACATTGCTGGTTTTACAAGCAGAGGAGCATGTTCGGCAGCGCACAATGACGGAGTACTTACAAGCAGACACAGTGTGTAGACCGAAAAGGGAGAACAGATGCATTTTGACCTAAAAACTAAAGATAAAGGTGAAGCTATAACTCTGAAACGCCCCCAAGAAGAGGTGCTTTAAGACATGGCTAGCTAGCTCATAGCTATAGCACACATAAACATACCGTATTTCCTTGAATTGCCGCCGGGTATATAGTATGCGACTGCCTAGAATTACTGCCGGGTCAAACTCGTTTCGCAAAATAATTAGCATATACCTAGAATTTCCGCCAGGTCAAACTCGTCACGTCTCGAGTGACACTTCACCTGTCATCATTTTCAAAATGGAAGAAGATTAAGAGCTATTCAGTAGGATTTAAGGTCCAAGCTATTGAATATGCTAAAAAGAACAGTAAACAGCTATGTTTTATTAATATACCGTAGCTGCGTGTGTCAAATATGAGTCATTAAATGACTCCCGCCTCCTGGTGGTAGAGGGCGCTAGTGATCCTTCTTGCGACTACTCGGCTGCAGAAGAAGTGACAACAAGCAGCGATCGTTTATTTTTTCCTCTCGCTTGCACTTTTAACATGGAGGATTACATATCTAAAATAAAACAGTTTTCTAAACTGGACTTTCAATCGAAGCAGGAGGTAATAAAGGAAGATCTCCATCGAGACAAAGAGACTTTTAAAACTGAAGAAAGATAAGGAAGACTTCCATAAACAAATTATCGATGCTTTTGATCAGAAGGAGCTGCGCATGGACTTCATTTATAAGTAAAAGTAAGACCATAATAACATTGTTTTTTTTATTAAATATGCTTTTCATGATGGTATCCTTACATCACACTCAAAATTGAATTAGCACAGGCCTAAATTTACCGCATGTCTTTGGTAAGCGCCGGAGTGAGAAGAGGTTTTAAATTAATTAGCGCCCCGCCGTCAATTCAAGGAAATACGGTATGTACCGTATAAGAGGGAAACATCAAAGAACACAAGAGGCATTTTAGACATTAAAGACCTGCCACTTCTATAGACAGCCATAAAAGTAAAACAACAATAAACAAAAACATATCCACTGTGGTGGCCTTTGCAGTGTTCCACACCATCGTCGGCTGGGGCAGGGGGAGCATGGTCAGAAAGAGGAGCAGACCCAACAAAGCAACCAAGAGAGCCGACTCCACCCTCGGCCGTCCAACAATTCTCGGCCAGTGTCCAGTCCGCATAAATGGGCGAGGATATGTCCAAGGAGACAGAGGTGTGTCCGATACCTGCTCATTTAGCCAAGACATTCTGAAGCTTGTCCGTCCCGGCGTCTCTTCATCCGCTTCTCCTCCAGTCTCTCCGAACATACTCTGTGTCATGATCCTTGGTCTGGATCATGTTTTGTTTAGTTATGTTCTGTTAGATTTGCACTCCCTTAGTGCACTTTGGGTGTTTGTTTTGGTTACCATGGGTGCAAACTGTTTCACCTGCCTCTGATTAGTGCTTGGCACGATCACCCCCTGTTGAGCAAGAGTCAAAGAGCTGTTTATTCACCTTGCTCGCCACAGTCGGTGTGGATTCATTGTTTGCGGTATGCAACTGTTACGTTTTGATGTTCCGCATTCTTGCTCCTGTGTTTCCTGAGTGTTGCCTTTGCTTCCTTTTTGCTTGTTTTTGGTTTGGTTATGATCAATGATTAATAAATAATTTCCTACCTCACGCTGTCGTCCAGAGCTGTCGGTTTTGCATTCCGAGAGAACAAACCCCCGATCGTGACACTCTGGTGTGGCAGAGACCCAGCAGCTGGTCTCCGTGGCCAAAAGGCTCCCGGGAGCATACTTGCCCACCCTCCCGAATTTTCCGGGAGACTCCCGAATTTCAGTGCCTTTCCCGAAAATCTCCCGGAACAACCATGTTCCCGATATCCAGCCAGACCTGAGTGAGGACAGCCTGTGGTCACGTCCACTTGTCCTCCATATAAACACGTTATAACATCTACGTCTTTTGGAGAGTGCCCAACTGCACACACAACAAGAAGGAGACTATTATATATGTCTCTGTTATCCATAGGTTTATCTATAAGCCATAAAGTAGGCAGGCATGGAGCTATTTCTCAGTGTGTGTTTATTCCAGCCGGCACGTTAATACACTGACACAAAACATCCGGAATCCCATCATGCATTGCTTCAAAACTACGGCAAGTAGTAATGTACAAAAAAAGATAATGACAGAGAATAGAACGAGGATGGGTAATTCAACCCTAAACTCACTCCTTTCCTGCAAATTAAATGTCACAGATGCTGCCCATACTTATGCTCCTTCAAAGGCTTTGCTACTTGCTGCAAAGCATTGCACTTTCAAATACAACAATCTCCTGAATTCGGAGGTCTGAATGTTGGCAAGTATGCCCAGGAGGCAGATCCAGAAGTTTACAAAAAAGCATCGCAGAAGTCACAAAAGTGCCACCCACTTGTCGCACGGTCCCAGAAGCAAAAACATCAGAAAAACAAAAGAATGATGTGGAGAGGCGGAGCCGACGGTCCGACAGCGGGGCAGGACTAGCTGGAGCCCCCCCCCAAGATGGCGGCAAGGAGGCGGAGAATGCAGTGTAGCGTAGAAACGGGGCGTGCTGGGAGCGACGCCGCAATCTGATTCAGGTGCGTGGATCGCGCACCGGCACACGATTGACTTATCCCCACGCAGTGTATAAAAAGGGAGACGGAGGCAAGATCAGGGAAGGAGGTGGAGTGTCCACAACAGTGACTGGAGAGCAAAGAGGAAGCAAGACTAAGACGCGAGAGATGAGGAGGACGACGACGGCGGCTGAAAGAGCGGACCGTGAGCGAGCAGAAGGTGGAAGGAGCTGAAAAGCGACCTGACCACAAACAAGCTTTGTTGAAAAATAAAAGAGTCAAACCTGTTACAAGCATGTCCTTCCTGGGTGGTCCACTGAACCCGAGGGACGACAGCAAGAGACTGTCACAAATGATACTAGAGCAGAGAGCTCCTTTCACTACAGCAGCTCCATCTAACATTTAATGACGATGTGACGGCAAATGAACACAACCTACCTAGAACCGCGTAACGTTAAACATGACGATTAGTTAAGGGACTGCCGGAAAAAAAACTTGTAAACTGGGGCACTGGTATCTGTTGGTACCACTTTAGATGATCCATGCCATCTAAAAGTAGGCATATCAGCGATGACATGGTATCCTCTGTTTGTCTACCAGCGGGCAGACTGAGCCTTAGGTTTAGATCTTTGATGGGTGAGGTCACAGCTTTGGCAGCCCGAGACACTCTCGCAGCACGGAAGAACGCACGTGTCGCTCAGATAATCTGCAATTACAGCGCATACACACGACACTTAGTCCTATCAGTCGCACCTTGCCCTAAATAATGCAATGATAGTACAAGGAACACATTCACGCATGTAACCCTGCCTCCATCCATCATCTCTCCATCTTCTTTCTATGATTACAAACCCCGTTTCCATATGAGTTGGGAAATTGTGTTAGATGTAAATATAAACAGAATACAATGATTTGCAAATCCTTTTCAAGCCATATTCAGTTGAATATGCTACAAAGACAACATATTTCATGTTCAAACTCATAAACCTTTTTTTTGCAAATGATAATTAATTTATAATTTCATGGCTGCAACACGTGCCAAAGTAGTTGGGAAAGGGCATGTTCACCACTGTGTTACATCACCTTTTCTTTTAACAACACTCAATAAACGTTTGGGAACTGAGGAAACTAATTGTTGAAGCTTTGAAAGTGGAATTCTTTCCCATTCTTGTTTTATGTAGAGCTTCAGTCCTTCAACAGTCCGGGGTCTCCGCTGTCCTATTTTACGCTTCATAATACGCCACACATTTTCCATGGGAGACAGGTCTGGACTGCAGGCAGGCCAGGAAAGTACCCGCACTCTTTTACTACGAAGCCACGCTGTTGTAACACGTGCTGAATGTGGCTTGGCATTGTCTTGCTGAAATAAGCAGGGGCGTCCATGAAAAAGACGGCGCTTAGATGGCAGCATATGTTGTTCCAAAACCTGTATGTACCTTTCAGCATTAATGGTGCCTTCACAGATGTGTAAGTTACCCATGCTTTGGGCACTAATACACCCCCATACCATCACACATGTGTAAGTTACCCATGTCTTGTTCACTAATACACCCCCATACCATCACACATGTGTAAGTTACCCATGCCTTGGGCACTAATACACCCCCATACCATCACACATGTGTAAGTTACCCATGTCTTGTTCACTAATACACCCCCATACCATCACACATGTGTAAGTTACCCATGCCTTGGGCACTAATACACCCCCATACCATCACACATGTGTAAGTTACCCATGCCTTGGGCACTAATACACCCCCATACCATCACACATGTGTAAGTTACCCATGTCTTGGGCACTAATACACCCCCATACCATCACACATGTGTAAGTTACCCATGTCTTGTTCACTAATACACCCCCATACCATCACACATGTGTAAGTTACCAATGTCTTGGCCACTAATACACCCCCATTTCATCACACATGTGTAAGTTACCCATGTCTTGGGCACTAATACACCCCCATACCATCACACATGTGTAAGTTACCCATGTCTTGTTCACTAATACACCCCCATACCATCACACATGTGTAAGTTACCCATGCCTTGGGCACTAATACACCCCCATACCATCACACATGTGTAAGTTACCCATGTCTTGGGCACTAATACACCCCCATACCATCACACATGTGTAAGTTACCCATGCCTTGGGCACTAATACACCCCCATACCATCACACATGTGTAAGTTACCCATGTCTTGTTCACTAATACACCCCCATACCATCACACATGTGTAAGTTACCAATGTCTTGGGCACTAATACACCCCCATACCATCACACATGTGTAAGTTACCCATGTCTTGTTCACTAATACACCCCCATACCATCACACATGTGTAAGTTACCCATGTCTTGTTCACTAATACACCCCCATACCATCACACATGTGTAAGTTACCCATGTCTTGGGCACTAATACACCCCCATACCATCACACATGTGTAAGTTACCCATGCCTTGGGTACTAATACACCCCCATACCATCACACATGTGTAAGTTACCCATGTCTTGTTCACTAATACACCCCCATACCATCACACATGTGTAAGTTACCAATGTCTTGGGCACTAATACACCCCCATACCATCACACATGTGTAAGTTACCCATGTCTTGTTCACTAATACACCCCCATACCATCACACATGTGTAAGTTACCCATGTCTTGTTCACTAATACACCCCCATACCATCACACATGTGTAAGTTACCCATGTCTTGGGCACTAATACACCCCCATACCATCACACATGTGTAAGTTACCCATGCCTTGGGCACTAATACACCCCCATACCATCACACATGTGTAAGTTACCCATGTCTTGGGCACTAATACACCCCCATACCATCACACATGTGTAAGTTACCCATGTCTTGGGCACTAATACACCCCCATACCATCACACATGTGTAAGTTACCCATGTCTTGGGCACTAATACACCCCCATACCATCACACATGTGTAAGTTACCCATGTCTTGGGCACTAATACACCCCCATACCATCACACATGTGTAAGTTACCCATGTCTTGGGCACTAATACACCCCCATACCATCACACATGTGTAAGTTACCCATGTCTTGTTCACTAATACACCCCCATACCATCACACATGTGTAAGTTACCAATGTCTTGGCCACTAATACACCCCCATACCATCACACATGTGTAAGTTACCCATGTCTTGGGCACTAATACACCCCCATACCATCACACATGTGTAAGTTACCCATGTCTTGTTCACTAATACACCCCCATACCATCACACATGTGTAAGTTACCCATGCCTTGGGCACTAATACACCCCCATACCATCACACATGTGTAAGTTACCCATGTCTTGGGCACTAATACACCCCCATACCATCACACATGTGTAAGTTACCCATGCCTTGGGCACTAATACACCCCCATACCATCACACATGTGTAAGTTACCCATGTCTTGTTCACTAATACACCCCCATACCATCACACATGTGTAAGTTACCCATGTCTTGTTCACTAATACACCCCCATACCATCACACATGTGTAAGTTACCCATGTCTTGTTCACTAATACACCCCCATACCATCACACATGTGTAAGTTACCCATGTCTTGGGCACTAATACACCCCCATACCATCACACATGTGTAAGTTACCCATGCCTTGGGCACTAATACACCCCCATACCATCACACATGTGTAAGTTACCCATGCCTTGGGCACTAATACACCCCCATACCATCACACATGTGTAAGTTACCCATGTCTTGGGCACTAATACACCCCCATTCCATCACACATGTGTAAGTTACCCATGTCTTGGGCACTAATACACCCCCATACCATCACACATGTGTAAGTTACCCATGTCTTGGGCACTAATACACCCCCATACCATCACACATGTGTAAGTTACCCATGTCTTGAGCACTAATACACCCCCATACCATCACACATGTGTAAGTTACCCATGTCTTGGGCACTAATACACCCCCATACCATCACACATGTGTAAGTTACCCATGCCTTGGGCACTAATACACCCCCATACCATCACACATGTGTAAGTTACCCATGTCTTGGCCACTAATACACCCCCATACCATCACACATGTGGAAGTTACCCATGTCTTGGGCACTAATACACCCCCATACCATCACACATGTGTAAGTTACCCATGTCTTGGGCACTAATACACCCCCATACCATCACACATGTGTAAGTTACCCATGTCTTGGGCACTAATACACCCCCATACCATCACACATGTGTAAGTTACCCATGTCTTGGGCACTAATACACCCCCATACCATCACACGTGTGGAAGTTACCCATGTCTTGGGCACTAATACACCCCCATACCATCACACATGTGTAAGTTACCCATGTCTTGGGCACTAATACACCCCCATACCATCACACATGTGTAAGTTACCCATGCCTTGGGCACTAATACACCCCCATACCATCACACATGTGTAAGTTACCCATGTCTTGTTCACTAATACACCCCCATACCATCACACATGTGTAAGTTACCCATGTCTTGTTCACTAATACACCCCCATACCATCACACATGTGTAAGTTACCCATGTCTTGGGCACTAATACACCCCCATACCATCACACATGTGTAAGTTACCCATGTCTTGGGCACTAATACACCCCCATACCATCACACATGTGGAAGTTACCCATGTCTTGGGCACTAATACACCCCCATACCATCACACATGTGTAAGTTACCCATGTCTTGGGCACTAATACACCCCCATACCATCACACATGTGTAAGTTACCCATGCCTTGGGCACTAATACACCCCCATACCATCACACATGTGTAAGTTACCCATGTCTTGTTCACTAATACACCCCCATACCATCACACATGTGTAAGTTACCCATGTCTTGGGCACTAATACACCCCCATACCATCACACATGTGTAAGTTACCCATGTCTTGGCCACTAATACACCCCCATACCATCACACATGTGTAAGTTACCCATGTCTTGGGCACTAATACACCCCCATACCATCACACATGTGTAAGTTACCCATGTCTTGGGCACTAATACACCCCCATACCATCACACATGTGTAAGTTACCCATGTCTTGGGCACTAATACACCCCCATACCATCACACATGTGTAAGTTACCCATGTCTTGGGCACTAATACACCCCCATACCATCACACATGTGGAAGTTACCCATGTCTTGGGCACTAATACACCCCCATACCATCACACATGTGTAAGTTACCCATGTCTTGGGCACTAATACACCCCCATACCATCACACATGTGTAAGTTACCCATGCCTTGGGCACTAATACACCCCCATACCATCACACATGTGTAAGTTACCCATGTCTTGTTCACTAATACACCCCCATACCATCACACATGTGTAAGTTACCCATGTCTTGTTCACTAATACACCCCCATACCATCACACATGTGTAAGTTACCCATGTCTTGGGCACTAATACACCCCCATACCATCACACATGTGTAAGTTACCCATGTCTTGGGCACTAATACACCCCCATACCATCACACATGTGGAAGTTACCCATGTCTTGGGCACTAATACACCCCCATACCATCACACATGTGTAAGTTACCCATGTCTTGGGCACTAATACACCCCCATACCATCACACATGTGTAAGTTACCCATGCCTTGGGCACTAATACACCCCCATACCATCACACATGTGTAAGTTACCCATGTCTTGTTCACTAATACACCCCCATACCATCACACATGTGTAAGTTACCCATGTCTTGGGCACTAATACACCCCCATACCATCACACATGTGTAAGTTACCCATGTTTTGGCCACTAATACACCCCCATACCATCACACATGTGTAAGTTACCCATGTCTTGGGCACTAATACACCCCCATACCATCACACATGTGTAAGTTACCCATGCCTTGGGCACTAATACACCCCCATACCATCACACATGTGTAAGTTACCCATGTCTTGTTCACTAATACACCCCCATACCATCACACATGTGTAAGTTACCCATGTCTTGGGCACTAATACACCCCCATACCATCACACATGTGTAAGTTACCCATGTCTTGGCCACTAATACACCCCCATACCATCACACATGTGTAAGTTACCCATGTCTTGGGCACTAATACACCCCCATACCATCACACATGTGTAAGTTACCCATGTCTTGGGCACTAATACACCCCCATACCATCACACATGTGTAAGTTACCCATGCCTTGGGCACTAATACACCCCCATACCATCACACATGTGTAAGTTACCCATGCCTTGGGCACTAATACACCCCCATACCATCACACATGTGTAAGTTACCCATGCCTTGGGCACTAATACACCCCCATACCATCACACATGTGTAAGTTACCCATGCCTTGGGCACTAATACACCCTCATACCATCACACATGCTGGCTTTTGAACCTTGCGCCTATAAAAATATGAATGGTTATTTTCCTCTTTGTTCCGGAGGACACGATGTCGAATATTTCCCCCCAAAAATTTGAAATGTGGACTCGTCAGACCACAGAACACTTTTCCACTTTGCATCAGTCCATCTTAGATGATCTCGGGCCCAGAGAAGCCGGCGGTGTTTCTGGATGTTGTTGATAAATGGCTTTCGCTTTGCATAGTAGAGCTTTAACTTGCACTTACAGATGTAGCGACCAACTGTGTTTAGTGACAGTGGTTTTCTGAAGCGTTCCTGAGCCCATGTGGTGATATCCTTTAGAGATTGATGTCGTGTTTTGATACAGTGTTGCTGAGGGGTCGAAGGTCACGGTCATTCAATGTTGGTTTCCGGCCATGCCGCTTACGTGGAGTGATTTCTCCAGATTCTCTGAACCTTTTGATGATATTATGGAGCGTAGATGTTGAAATCCCTAATTTTCTTGCAATGTCACTTTGAGAAAGGTTGTTCTTAAACTGTTTGACTATTTGCTCACACAGTTGTGGACAAAGGGGTGTACCTCGCCCCATTCTTTCTTGTGAAAGACTGAGCATTTTTTGGGAAGCTGTTTTTATAGCCAATCATGGCACCCACCTGTTCCCAATTAGCCTGCACACCTGTGGGATGTTCCAAATAAGTGTTTGATGAGCATTCATCAACTTTATCAGTATTTATTGCCACCTTTCCCAACTTCTTTGTCACATGTTGCTGGCATCAAATTCTAAATTTAATGATTATTTGCACAAAAATAAAGTTTATGAGTTTGAACATGAAATATGTTGTCTTTGTAGCATATTCAACTGAATATGGCTTGAAAAGGATTTGCAAATCATTGTATTCTGTTTATATTTACATCTAACACAATTTCCCAACTCATATGGAAACGGGGTTTGTGTTATATTATGATGTTACGTGGCTTTAAATGTTCTCACACACACACACAGGAGCGAGATCAGTTCTAAAACCACCGGGCTCCAGAGAGAAAAGCCATGTCCAGCTCTGCCGGGGTCCTGTCAGTGATCCCCACAGCTTTGGAGCACAAACACACTCGCTCACACAGACCGACCCTGCGCCCGTGGATACACACTTCCACACATCCCTCGTCTCTCGTTACCCGCACACACACGGCGGTGTTGTGTGACCCACAGGCCGGGTGTTAAGGCCCAGCTGAGCTACTGGCGACAGGTTGGATGCAGTGGATGGCTCACTAAGCCAAATCACACGGGGGAATGCTGTCTGGTCCGACCCCTCTGTGCGTGTTTGTTGTCCGCTCGCATGCATGCTCGCCCGGGTGTGTGCGTGAACCTCCCAGAGAGGGCACTCATAATTGGGGTTTAGCGCCTTGAAAGGGGCAGAATGAGAGGTGCCAGAGTGGGATTGGGCTCGTCTGACCGGGGCTGGGCTTGAAAATAGAACGCGCCTTGGCAGTAGTGAGTCATCCAGATTCGTATGATGAAACTCGGGGAGGATATTGTCAACATTCGGTAAATACCTACAACCTACACCTGTGTTTTTCAACCTTTTCTGAGCCAAGGCACATTTTTTGTGTTAAAAAAATGCGGAGGCACACCACCAGCAGAAATCATTAAAAAACGAAACTCAGTTGACAGTAAAAAGTGGTTGGATATGACTTTAAGGCATAAGCAAGCATGCATGACTATAGCTCTTGTCTCAAAGTAGGTGTACTGTCACCACCTGTCACATCACACCCTGACTTATTTGCACTTTTTTGGTCGTTTCCTGTGTGTAGTCTCACTTGTCTTTTTTTGGTATTTTCCTGTAGCAGTTTCATGTTTTCCTTTGAGCAATATTTCCTGCATCTACTTTGTTTTAGCATTCAAGAATATTTCAGTTGTTTTTATCCTTCTTTGTAGGGACATTGTTGATTGTCATGTCATGTTAGGATGTACTTTGTGGACGCCATCTTTGCGCCACAGTAAGTCTTTGCTGTCGTCCAGTATTCCGTTTTTGTTTACTTTCATCAATCAATCAGTCAATGTTTATTTATATAGCCCCAAATCACAAATGTCTCAAAGGACTGCACAAATCATTACGACTACAGCATCCTCGGAAGAACCCACAAAAGGGCAAGGAAAACTCACACCCAGTGGGCAGGGAGAATTCATATTCAGTGGGACGCCAGTGACAATGCTGACTATGAGAAACCTTTAAAGTCACATCTTAAGTGCACAGGAATCCAGTGCAGGTGAGGCAGTATAGGTATATATGTATGTATATATGTATATAAAGGTATATACAGTATAGGTATATATGTATGTATATATGTATATAAAGGTATATACAGTATAGGTATATATGTATGTATATATGTATATAAAGGTATATACAGTATAGGTATATATGTATGTATATAAAGATATATACAGTATAGGTATATATGTATGTATATATGTATATAAAGGTATATCTAGTATAGGTATATATGTATGTATATATGTATATGAAGGTATATACAGTATAGGTATATATGTATATAAAGGTATATACGGTATAGGTATGTATGTATATATGTATATAAAGGTATATACAGTATAGGTATATATGTATGTATATATGTATATAAAGGTATATACAGTATAGGTATATATGTATGTATATATGTATATAAAGGTATATACAGTATAGGTATATATGTATGTATATATGTATATAAAGGTATATACAGTACAGGCGTAATGTGATCAAACTTTCTTGTTCTTGTCAAAAGTCTAGCAGCCGCATTTTGTACCAACTGTAATCTTTTAATGCTAGACATGGGGAGACCCCAAAATAATAGGTTACAGTAATCGAGACGAGACGTAACAAACGCATGGATAATGATCTCAGCGTCTTTAGTCTTTGTAGCCAGTTTGGTTTTAGTTTCGTTCTGCATAGCCTTCCCTAAGCTTCAATGCCTTTTTTTTAGCGGCACTCACCTCTTGTTTATTTTTGGTTTAAGCATTAGACCCCTTTTTACCTGCACTGTGCCTCCCACTGTTTCCGACATCTGCAAAGCCATTCACAACCTGCTGCCACCTTCTGATATGGAAGAGTATTACACGGTTACTCTGCTGACACTCAACAACAACACATCCTTTGCAGACTATAATTTCTGGTTTGCAAAAAATATTTGTAACCCAAATAGGTGGAATTAGATCATGTCCCACTGCACACCAGACTGTATCTCACGGCACAATAGTGTGCCACGGCACAGTGGTTGAAAAACACTGACCTACTCCACCCACAAAAAGTTATGGAAAAATGGCATCTTAGTTACCGTATTTACCAGACCATAGGGCGCACCGGATTATAAAGCACACTGCCAATGACGGGTCTAGTCAGGTTTATTTTCATACAAAATATGCATTAAAAGGTACATACTATTATTATTTGTCTAAATGTAAAACACTTTCTTTGTGAGCTACATCAGTGGTTCTCAAATGGGGGTCCGTGTACCCCTGGGGGTACTTGAAGGTATGCCAAGGGGTACTTGTGATTTTTCAAAAATATTTTAAAATTAGCAACAATTCAAAAATCCTTTATAAATATATTTATTGAATAATACTTCAACAAAATATGAATATAAGTTCATAAAGTGTGAAAAGAAATGCAACAATGCAATATTCAGTGTTGACGGCTAGATTTTTTGTGGACATGTTCCATAAATATTGATGTTAAAGGGGAACATTATCACAATTTCAGAAGGGTTAAAACCAATAAAAATCAGTTCTAAAATCAGTTTTATTTTTCAAAGTTTCTTTCAAAATTTTACCCATCATGGAATATCCCGAAAAAGGCTTTAAAGTGCCTAATTTTTCGCTATCTGTAAATCCATCGTCCATTTTCCTGTGACGTCACACAGTGACGCCAATACAAACAAACATGGCGGATAGCACAGCAAAATATAGCGACATTAGCTCAGATTCAGACTCGGATTTCAGCGGCTTAAGCGATTCAACAGATTACGCATGAATTGAAACAGATGGTTGGAGTATGGAGGCAGATAGCGAAAACAAAATTGAAGAAGAAACTGAAGCTATTGAGCGAATAGCTATTGAAGCTATTCTGCGATCACCTTCTAACCAACGATTACATCTTTTGACCACTGGAGCAACTTAAATCCGTCGATTGGTAAGTGATTGTTTGGCATTAAATGTGGTTGGAGGGAAAGGCTGGATGCAAATGTACATACAGCTAGCCTAAATAGCATGTTGTAGCGGTGTAGCGTGCAAGGACGGGAGTAAAAGAAGTGTCAAAAGATGGAACTAACAGTTTTAATGACATTCAGACTATTTCAATCAATAACGAAGCAGCATCTCCTCATTCGTGGCTCACTAGTGCAATAACTGACTGGTCAATACTTTGACTGGAACTTTTTAAAAACTAAAGTTCCTTTGCTGAATAATGTAAAGTCACTACACCGGTATGTTTTAGCACTTTCATGCCGAGTTTACTGACAGATATAAGTAAGAACTTCACACTACTTTGTATTAAAATGACAACAATGGAGGACTAATGTCCCATAACAAGAAGGTAGAGAAAAAGGAGAAGGTAATCGAATATGGTGTCGACACAGACTACAAAGGCGGAGAAGCCCACACATTTTCAGGACTTATGCAGATCCCAAATACAGATCAGAAGGTAAGGAAAAGTTGCTTTTGCACAATATTGCGAAACAAAATGCCAAATAATGTCTTACCTTTAACACACACCATAATAATACTGGTATGTTGAAGCAGAGTACAAAGCTTACCAAAGTCGTACTAAAACATTTTGATCGGTTTTTGAGCGCCGTGTGTGATGTTCTGTATATCTATGGACTGGACTCACACTATTATGTTAGATCCACTATGGACTGGACTCTCACTATTATGTTAGATCCACTATGGACTGGACTCTCACTATTATGTTAGATCCACTATGGACTGGACTCTCACTATTATGTTAGATCCACTATGGACTGGACTCTCACACTATTATGTTAGATCCACTATGTACTGGACTCACACTATTATGTTAGATCCACTATGGACTGAACTCTCACTATTATGTTAGATCCACTATGGACTGGACTCACACTATTATGTTAGATCCACTATGGACTGGACTCTCACTATTATGTTAGATCCACTATGGACTGGACTCTCACACTATTATGTTAGATCCACTATGGACTGGACTCACACTATTATGTTAGATCCACTATGGACTGAACTCTCACTATTATGTTAGATCCACTATGGACTGGACTCTCACACTATTATGTTAGATCCACTATGGACTGGACTCTCACACTATTATGTTAGATCCACTATGGACTGGACTCTCACACTATTATGTTAGATCCACTATGGACTGGACTCTCACTATTATGTTAGATCCACTATGGACTGGACTCTCACTATTATGTTAGATCCACTATGGACTGGACTCTCACTATTATGTTAGATCCACTATGGACTGGACTCTCACTATTATGTTAGATCCACTATGGACTGGACTCTCACACTATTATGTTAGATCCACTATGGACTGGACTCTCACTATTATGTTAGATCCACTATGGACTGGACTCTCACTATTATGTTAGATCCACTATGGACTGGACTCTCACTATTATGTTAGATCCACTATGGACTGGACTCTCACACTATTATGTTAGATCCACTATGGACTGGACTCTCACTATTATGTTAGATCCACTATGGACTGGACTCTCACTATTATGTTAGATCCACTATGGACTGGACTCTCACTATTATGTTAGATCCACTATGGACTGGACTTTCACTATTATGTTAGATCCACTATGGACTGGACTCTCATTGTTATGTTAGATCCACTATGGACTGGACTCTCACTATTATGTTAGATCCACTATGGACTGGACTCTCACTATTATGTTAGATCCACTATGGACTGGACTCTCACTATTATGTTAGATCCACTATGGACTGGACTCTCACTATTATGTTAGATCCACTATGGACTGGACTCTCACTATTATGTTAGATCCACTATGGACTGGACTTTCACTATTATGTTAGATCCACTATGGACTGGACTCTCATTGTTATGTTAGATCCACTATGGACTGGACTCTCACTGTTATGTTAGATCCACTATGGACTGGACTCTCACTATTATGTTAGATCCACTATGGACTGGACTCTCACACTATTATGTTAGATCCACTATGGACTGGACTCTCACTATTATGTTAGATCCACTATGGACTGGACTCTCACTGTTATGTTAGATCCACTATGGACTGGACTCTCACTGTTATGTTAGATCCACTATGGACTGGACTCTCACTATTATGTTAGATCCACTATGGACTGGACTCTCACACTATTATGCTAGATCCACTATGGACTGGACTCTCACACTATTATGTTAGATCCACTATGGACTGGACTCTTTGATTAGACAAGAAATAATACAAGTCATCTTGTCTTTGTGAACAGGTGCTTTCATGATGAGTGAGCTAATCCTGTCGGGTTTTTCTTAAGACTGGGAGAGAGTGTGTAAACATCTTGTTACACACACACACACACACACACACACACACACACACACACACGGTCTCTTATACATTTGATATGTCGTCCACAAGATCTGGATTGTCTCCCCCAGACCTGCCAACCTTGCTGTCTTCTCCTGCTGACGACCAAGACTTTCCAAAGTTGAATAATGAGAGCTGGGACACTTCCTTGGATCCAGAGTGAGGATGCAGGCTCAGTAAAAAGTCTGTGCAGAAACAAGCAGCCTTGGCCAAACACTCTTCAGTGGGGTGGAAGCCATTAGTGTGCTTGTAACTCCAAGCCTGCACACATCAGGCTGTGGATAATCCAACACTGGCTGCCCAGCTCCATTTTTGAAAAGCTAGGTGGTGCAGAGATGTGTTGGACAAGACATGCAAGGTTGTTGTTTGTCAGAAAGTACAACTCTGTGAAAATGGGTGACATGTTGAATTCCCCTGTAGTTGTACACAGAATATTGGGATCCAACCAATCTTTTGGGTGGTAATAACCACTATTGGGATGTTGCTGTAATCTAACGAAGGGACAATTAGCACATTAGGCATGTGATGCTTTAACAAGTGTTGACATATCAACTCTTTACAGATCAAGTCTGTGAAAAGTATCAGGAGTAAGCAGCCCAAAATGTTGAAAGAACCATATCAGACCACAAATACAAAAACAAATCCGTCTGAAGCCAAAAAAAAATTAAAAGCAATATTAAAAACCCTGTTTCCATATGAGTTGGGAAATTGTGTTAGATGTAAATATAAACAGAATACAATGATTTGCAAATCCTTTTCAAGCCATATTCAGTTGAATATGCTACAAAGACAACATATTTCATGAGCAACACGTGACAAAGAAGTTGGGAAAGGTGGCAATAAATACTGATAAAGTTGAGGAATGCTCATCAAACACTTATTTGGAACATCCCACAGGTGTGCAGGCTAATTGGGAACAGGTGGGTGCCATGATTGGCTATAAAAACAGCTTCCCAAAAAATGCTCAGTCTTTCACAAGAAAGGATGGGGCGAGGTACACCCCTTTGTCCACAACTGTGTGAGCAAATAGTCAAACAGTTTAAGAACAACATTTCTCAAAGTGACATTGCAAGAAATTTAGGGATTTCAACATCTACGCTCCATAATATCATCAAAAGGTTCAGAGAATCTGGAGAAATCACTCCACGTAAGCGGCATGGCCGGAAACCAACATTGAATGACCGTGACCTTCCATCCCTCAGACGGCACTGTATCAAAAACCGACATCAATCTCTAAAGGATATCACCACATGGGCTCAGGAACACTTCAGAAAACCACTGTCACTAAATACAGTTTGTCACTACATCTGTGAGTGCAAGTTAAAGCTCGACTATGCAAAGCGAAAGCCATTTATCAACAACATCCAGAAACGCCGCCGGCTTCTCAGGGCCCGAGATTATCTAAGATGGACTGATGCAAAGTGGAAAAGTGTTCTGTGGTCTGACGAGTCCACATTTCAAATTGTTTTTTGGAAATATTCGACATCGTGTCATTTGGACCAAAGGGGAAGCGAACCATCCAGACTGTTATCCACGCAAAGTGTAAAAGCCAGCATGTGTGATGGTATGGGGGTGTATTAGTGCCCAAGGCATGGGTAACTTACACATGTGTGATGGTATGGGGGTGTATTAGTGCCCAAGGCATGGGTAACTTACACATGTGTGATGGTATGGGGGTGTATTAGTGCCCAAGACATGGGTAACTTACACATCTGTGATGGTATGGGGGTGTATTAGTGAACAAGACATGGGTAACTTACACATGTGTGATGGTATGGGGGTGTATTAGTGCCCAAGGCATGGGTAACTTACACATGTGTGATGGTATGGGGGTGTATTAGTGCCCAAGGCATGGGTAACTTACACATGTGTGATGGTATGGGGGTGTATTAGTGCCCAAGGCATGGGTAACTTACACATCTGTGAAGGCACCATTAATGCTGAAAGGTACATACAGGTTTTGGAACAACATATGCTGCCGTCTAAGCGCCGTCTTTTTCATGGACGCCCCTGCTTATTTCAGCAAGACAATGTCAAGCCACATTAAGCACGTGTTATAACAGCGTGGCTTTGTAAAAAAAAGAGTACTTTCCTGGCCTGCCTGCAGTCCAGACCTGTCTCCCATGGAAAATGTGTGGCGCATTATGAAGCGTAAAATAGGACAGCGGAGACCCCGGACTGTTGAAGGACTGAAGCTCTACATAAAACAAGAATGGGAAAGAATTCCACTTTCAAAGCTTCAACAATTAGTTTCCTCAGTTCCCAAACGTTTATTGAGTGTTGTTAAAAGAAAAGGTGATGTAACACAGTGGTGAACATGCCCTTTCCCAACTACTTTGGCACGTGTTGCAGCCATGAAATTCTAAATTGATTACTTTTTGTATATATATATATATATATGTATGTATATATATATATATATAAACTTTTTTTTTGTTTTGCAAAATAAGGTTTATCATATATATATATATATATATATATATATATATATATATATATATATATATATATATATATATATATATATATATATATATATGATAAACCTTATTTTGCAAAACAAAAAAAAAGTTTATATATATATATATACATATACATATGTGGGAAGAGGCAGTGATCAGCCCACTGCAGGTGCAAAAGGTCACCGCCTGAGTCAATGGTGTTGAGGGCGAAGCCCCATTGACGAGGGGCGGGGCATGTGCGGGATGGCGATTCGCAGCTGGCAGTTGATTAGATTTTGCAGGTTGTTCACGTTAATCTAATTAGTTGTTGTCTTTAAACAGTGAGCGGTCAGCGGAGGAGGAGGTAGAAAGGACATCTGAAAAGATTTCTGAAAAGATTGTACTGCAAATGATCAACATCCACTGAGAATTAAAGACCTTGTCAAACGGCACTCTGACTCCTGAGGTGTATCTGGGAACAGGTAGGGAACGACGTCTACAATATATATTTAGTGTCATTTGCAATGCAATTGAAGTGAATTGTGAATTGTATTTATATAGCACTTTTTCTCTAGTGACTCAAAGCGCTTTACATAGTGAAACCCAATATCTATGTTACATTTAAAGCAGTGTGGGTGGCACTGGGAGCAGGTGGGTAAAGTGTCTTGCCCAAGGACACAAGGGCAGTGACTAGAATGGCGGAAGAGGGGATCGAACCTGGAACCCTCAAGTTGCTGGCCCAGCCACTCTACCAACAGAGTTATACCGCCCCATATATATCCATCCATCCATTTTCTACCGCTTATTCCCTTTTGGGGTTGCGGGGGGGCGTTGGCGCCTATCTCAGCTGCAATCGGGTGGAAGGCGGGGTACACCCTGGACAAGTCGCCACCTCATCACAGGGCCAACACAGATAGACAGACAACATTCACACACTAGGGCCCATTTAGTGTTGCCAATCAACCTATCCCCAGGTGCATGTCTTTGGAGGTGGGAGGGGCCTATCCCCAGGTGCATGTCTTTGGAGGTGGGAGGGGCCTATCCCCAGGTGCATGTCTTTGGAGGTGGGAGGGGCCTATCCCCAGGTGCATGTCTTTGGAGGTGGGAGGGGCCTATCCCCAGGTGCATGTCTTTGGAGGTGGGAGGAAGCCGGAGTATACGGAGGGAACCCACGCAGTCACGGGGAGAACATGCAAACTCCACACAGTAAGATCCCGAGCCTGGGATTGAACTCAGAACTGCAGGACCTTGGTATTGTGAGGCAGACGTCTTAACGTCCTTTTGAACGTCACCGCGCCCGCCGTTCACGGAATGCTATTTGCGTGCCGACCGGACACATGCATCTCGCTGCTTTTATCGGCACGTGTATGAGACTGCAAGGCATGCTGGGTGACACAGAGTACACTGACGGTTGTGATATAAACAACTTTAACACTCCTACTAATATGCGCCACATTGTGAACCCACACAAAAGAAGAATGACAAACACATTTCGGGAGAAAATCCTGACAGTAACACAACATAAATGCAACACAAAAAATACCCAGAATCATTTGCATCCATGAAACTTCCTGACTGTTATACACCAAACCCCGCCCACCTCAACCACGCAGGGTTGAGCATGAATTAAATCATTATTAAAATTATTATTAAAATAGTGGGAAAATAAAGCATAAATAGTGCCATACAAGTATAACCTATTTAATCTTTACAATGTGTGTTGTATGGGGCGGCCTTCAGAGATTTCTTTACTAAATAAAAATGATATATTTTTCGATTTATTTTTGTCCATTTGCTCTCTTTATAACGTGTCAACGTTTTTAAGGACACTACTTCATAACACGGGTCTAAAAATAGCAAAGCGCCAGCAATGGCTCCTCGTTCACAAGAAGGCGACGCTACTGGAGCCCGCTACTGCCCAACTCTCATGCTAGCCTACGACAAAACGTTTTGCACGTTTGCAAAATTCTAACGAATCAACTTCGACGATGAAAATCCGGAGTTCAAGACCGCCCTGGTGAGAGCATCATCGCAATGTGATCCGACACTCAGGTTACAGAAATGTGGTCCTGTTTAGAAAAAGGTCAATAGTCGGGCTAATGCTGTCCGTGTTCACATAGCCAGTGATCTTCATCTTCTGTTGCCAAACACACTCCAGGGATGGAGGTGGAGAGGTTTTGGAAGGTCAGCTGCATCTCACACTCCATCCTTTCACTACAATCCTTTCAACATGGCCGGATGCTGCAGCGAGCAAAGGTGGAGGCTGAAAGCAGAGAAGCGGGAGTTTTTTTAGTTTTTGTGCTATCCAGCATCTGGAGAGCCTCACTGAGATTACATGGGACTTTTATTGATTGTCCTTTTTTAAACAGCCATGCTTTCAACAGCTCCGTGTGAGGAGTTCTGAGAGGAATCTTGGAGATTGAAGCCCGGAGGACAGTTTGGTTGAGGGTGATAGTAATTGTTGGAGTTAGTCTTCGCTCTTTAGTGGGACACACAGCTCAACTCTTTTAGGTGTTTGATGATGTGGTCCGCAGGGGAAAGAAGGGGAGAATACAACACAACTCCCTCACGTCAGCACTTTTTGCAGGATGAGTTTGAGATGGTAAATTAATCAATCTAAATAGTTCATTGAAATATGTTTTTTTTATGTGTGCTGTTATTGAGAACACTGATTTAAAACAAATATGCAAACAAAACATGGATTTGCAACCAAAAATATTTTAAAATCGAAAGAATGAATTAAAAAAAAAATACAAATGTGTATATATATATATATATATATATATATATATATATATATGTGTATATATATATATATATATGTGTATATGTATATGTATATATATATATATATATATATATATATATATATGTATATATATATATATATATATGTATATATATATATATATGTATATATACATATATATATGTATATATACATATATATATGTATATATACATATATATGTATATATACATATATATATGTATATATACATATATATATGTATATATACATATATATATGTATATATACATATATATATGTATATATACATATATATATGTATATATACATATATATATGTATATATACATATATATATGTATATATACATCTATGTATGTACGTATATGTATGTACATATTTATAAATACATAGTTCAGTGAAATGTTTTTTAATGCGTGCTGTTATTGAGAACACTGATTTAAAACAAATTTGCAAACAAAACATGAATTTGCAACCAAAAATATTTTTAAATCGTAAGAATGAATAAAAAAAATAAAATTTTTGTTTATTTATATATATATATATATATGTATGTTTGTATGTATGTATGTATGTATGTATGTACGTACGTATATGTATGTACATACATAGTTCATTAAAATATGTTTTTTTCTGTGTGCTGTTATCGAGAACACGGATTTAAAACAAATATGCAAACAAAACATGGATTTACAACCAAAAATATTTTTAAATTGAAAGAATGAATAAAAAAATACAATTATATATATATATATGTATATATATATATATATATATATATATATATATATATATATATATATATATATATATATATATATATATATATATATATATATATAATATATAATGTGTGTGTGTATATTTATGTAGTTGTAAATAAATATATATATATATATATATATATATATATATATATATATATATATATATATATATATATATATATATATATATATATTTCCAAATACATAAACACACACACACATATATATATATATATATATATATATATATATATATATATATATATATATATATATATATGTATGTATATATATGTATGTATATATGTATGTATATATATGTATGTATGTATATATTTATGTGTGTGTGTGTGTGTGTGTGTATGTAAATATGTTTATGTATATACATATACGGTACATATTTAGAGCATTTTTTTCTAGTTTCATTCCGTTGTTCTGTATAGAGAGAATTTTACAATCCTGCAAGTGACGTTTTCTTTGTAAAATCTGCCATCTTTACATATTACGTTATTGGAGACTGTACTCGTGTTGAGAAAGTGTCTGAAAATGAGATTTGTGAAAGAGCCGCGACACAGCATTTATGTAAAAGTCTTAACAAAGGACTGCCGCAAGATGGCTGACAACTTGATGTAAGATCCAGCCAGTCCGTGTATGTCGACAGTGTTGAGGGTAAACATTGTCAGAAGTCACACCTGTGTTGTTTAGTTGCATAAAAAACACCAATTTCTTGCCATCGGACAAATATCTGAAGGGGTATTGGACGGTGAAGCGTTTGAGGACCACTGAAAAAATATGAAAACTCATAAAGTTGAATTTCACATACCTAGTGTATGTGGTCCATTGGTGAATGGCATTTTGTTTATTTAGTAATCTATATCATATTTCTATCACGTTATAGCAGACCACACATGCTGGCATGTAAGGTGAGACTTCAGACTGAGCGAGACTGTCACATTCCAATCCTGTCTCAAGTCATTTGAGACCAACAAACTATAAAGAAAGACAAAAGGCATTGACGGGCTGTAAAAAATGGTGTTTAATAACCATAAACAGAAACAATCCACAAACAACCTATGGTTCCAAAGTTAAAATCAGACCGAAACTAAGAAATCATTCCCCAAATACCATCAATTCTGGACTATAAGCCGCTAATTATTTCCTACACTTTGAACCTTGCGATTTATAACACGGTGCAGTTAATGTATGGATGTGTCTTTGCTAACGGTCATAATGTTTAGAAATGGGTGATTAGTTTACAACAGACGTTGAAAATGTGTGTTATTGCTTGTGTTATTGCGCCATCTTTTGGACCAGTTCAGATTTTAGCCATATTTCGGAGATGAAAGAAGGATGTTCAGTTAACATTTTAAATGTGCCGCTAAAAGGAGAGAGTTGGCTCCAAAATATTGCTTTGAGTCGCTATGCATAATTGTTTTGTTTTCAAGATTTAAGGTGGTAACTTTAAGTAAGTGTCCGTGTTTAGCAGCTTTTGTGTTTTATTAGCGTCAAGATGCAAAAAGTGGCTGGGCATCAATTGTTTGATGTCATTAAGACACGCCTCCTGATGACTATAATCTGGCGTGTTGGTCAGCTTTAGAGGCATTTAGAATTTGGTGTCATCAGCCTAACAGTGAAATCTAATACCGTATTTGTGTCTGAATCTGGCATGTTCAAATAGAATATTATGATCAATGGTATCGAAAGCAGGGCTGATATCAATTAGCATCAACACGGATGACGCATCAGCATCCATAGTTGTGTGAGGGGTATCTCAGTAGAGTGATTTGCCCTGAAACCTGACGGTAAGGGTTCATAGAGATTATTAGACACGAAGCGTTCATTTAGCTGCTGTGCAACATTTATTTTCGAGGATTTTAGAGATAAAGGGAAGGTGGGACACCGGCCGGTAGTTTAACAGAAGGTCAGAAATGAGCTTAGCTCTTTGGAACAGAGGATGAATAACCGCTGTTTGAATGCTCGGGGAACAGTACTAGAGTTTTTGATTAATTGATTGAAACTTTTATTAGGAGATTGCACATTACAGTTCACATTCTGTACAATTCAGCACTAAATGGTGGGGACGACGTGGCGCCGTTGGGAGAGTGGCCGTGCCAGCAACCTCATGGTTCTTGGTTAGATACCCACCTTCTACCAACCTCGTCACGTCTGTTGTGTCCTTGAGCAAGACACTTCATCCTTGCTCCTGATGGGTGGTGGTCAGGGCCTTGCCTGGCAGCTCCCGTTATCAGTGTGTGAATGTGTGTGTGAATGGGTGAATGTGGAAATAGTGTCGAAGCGCTTTGAGTACCTTGAAGGTAAAAAAGCACCATTCAAGTATAAAACATTTACCATAAATGGTAACACCCAAATAAGTTTTTCAACTTGTTTAAGTCGGGGTCCACGTTAATCAATTCATGGTAAAAGAGTAAAGTTATACATTAATAATAGTCAAATAAATATTCATAAATTTAGTGGGTGTGGCTTATATACTGCAGTGATTTTTAGTCCAGAAAATACGGTGGTCACCAAACGTCATCTACTCATCACGATTGATGGCCTCCTTTAAACTTCTGATACCTTTTTCCATCGGCGTCACCAACCTATGCCTTCCTTAATCTGTATCGAATATGAAAGGGTTCACAGAGATTACTAGACACTAAGTGCTCATTTAGCTGCAATGCAACAATTTTTTTCAAGGATTTTGGAGATAAAGGGAAGGTGGTAGTTTAGCAGAAGGTCAGAAATGAATTTAGGTCTTTTGAGCAGAGGATTAATAACCACTGTCTGAATGCTCGGGTAACCGTACCAGAAGAAAGTGATACGTTAATAATAGTCTATCTTGCACAGCTAGTGGGTCAATGACAATTACTTTTGTTTTGTTGGAAATGTTGTTTTACTGTCATGCTACAGGCACCGTTTGGAAACAGTTATGTAAATACTTTCTTTTTTTTTTTTTTTTTTCTGTGTAAATAACTAATTTCACAACGTACATATCTGCGAATTATAGTCTGGTGTAGCTAATATATGGAAAAAATAAATATTCTGAAATTTAGTGGCTGTGGCTTATATACCGGAGCGATCTTTAGTCCGGAAAATACAGTAGTGCCCAAACATCATTGACTTATCACGAATGATGGCCTCCTTTAAACTTGTGATACCTTTTTCCATCGGCCTCACCAACCAATGCCTTCCTTAAGCAGTATCGAATATGAAAGGGTTCACAGAGATTATTAGACACAAAGTGTCATTTCAAGGATTTTAGAGATAAAGGGAAGGTGGGACAGCCGGTAGTTTTTGCAGAAAGTCAAAAACTAGGTTAGGTCTGTTGAGCAGAGGATGAATAATGCTCGGGGAACAGTACCAGAGGAAAGTGATATGTTGATAATAGTCTAGCTTCCACAGCTAGTGGGTCCATGACAACTACTTTTGTTTTGTTGGAAATGTTGTTTTACTGTCATGCTACAGGCACCGTTTGGAAACAGTTAAGGCATGTAAATAAATAAATTTACATTCTGTGTAAAAAAACTAATTTCGCAACATACGTACTGTATCTGTAAATTATAGTCTGGTGTTGCTAATATATGGAAAAAAAATATTCTGAAATTTAGTGGGTGCGGCTTATATCCGGAAAATACGGTGGTCACCAAACGTCATCTACTTATCACGAATGATGGCTTCCTTTAAACCTGTGATACCTTTTTCCATTGGCGTCACCAACCTTTGCCTTCCTTAAGCAGTATCGAATATGAAAGGGTTCACAGAGATTATTAGACACCAAGTGTCATTTCAAGGATTTTAGAGATAAAGGGAAGGTGGGACAATCGGTAGTTTTTGCAGAAAGTCAAAAACGAGGTTAGGTCTGTTGAGCAGAGGATGAATAATGCTCGGGGAACAGTACCAGAGGAAAGTTATATGTTAATAATAGTCTAGCTTCCACAGCTAGTGGGTCCATAACTACTACTTTTGTTTTGTTGGAAATGTTGGCCTCTTCAAACTCTTCAAACAATACCTTTCTACAAACAAAGCTACTATTCTGATGGAGGCATGAAGTTGATCAAATCGACCTTACTTCTCAGTCACAGTTCAATTGGCATGGTCCAAAAAACACTCATTTTGTTCTATTCTGCCCTGTGGTCCGATCCTGTGGCGATGCCTCATCCTGTCACCAATATGATTATGATTAATCACTCCACCGGTAATCGTTGCCTCTTTTCCCTCTGTTTTCCCGCTCATCTTCCACGGGCTCCAGATGACTGATTCCGTAGCACCAGACAACACGATCCAGATGTGTGATCAATAGTGGACAGACAATGTTGATGAGGTATGAGGCATCGTGGTTTAGAGTTACAGATACATGGTCTCATCCGCTCGCCGGGTCTGACTCGGGTGATGGATGGGACTCTAATGGCCGTGAGAGGGACTCACGTGTTGTGTAAAGCACAAACAAGGTGTGAGTTCCAATGGATTTCATCCATCCACTTTCTGTTTCGCTTATCTTCGTTCGGGTCGCGGGTAAGCTGGAGCCCATCCCAGCTTACTTCGGGGCGGGGTTTACCCTCAACTGGACGGCAGCCAATCGCAGGTCGCATAGAGACAAACAACTGTACACCCGTTGCAATCATGCCTCTGGACAAATTAAAGTCTTCAAATGTACTAATTGATGCATGTTCTTAAAACCATTCAGGCAGAGGAAGAAGGGATTGTTGCCATAACTAGAAAATGCATTCCCGTTTTAGTGCTAACAGTAAATTATCAATCAATCAATCATTCAATGTTTACTTACATTGCCCTGTGAGGGGGCGTGGCCTGCGGACCTGCAGCGAAGTGGGTTGTGCCGGGGCCGGCTCAGAGATCGGCGACAGGTGCGTAGATGGCCCAGCTGGGCACGTTTATCTGATCACCTGTCACTCTATAAAAGGGCAGCAGCCGGGAAGGAAGAAGGGGTTGGAGAAGTTGGAGTTTTTGATGCTGAAGAGAAAACCTGAGCGAGAGCGAGACGGAAATGAGAGCGGATGGCTGAAAAGCAACCCGAGAAAGGAGACCGTCACGAGAGGCGATTGCGGAAAAGCGGAGCGATGAGTTTATCGAAAAATAAACAAAATCACAAAACCGCCGAGCCTGTCATGTCTCTTCTGGGTGGAAGACCTCCACAAGCCCTAAAGTGTCTCAAAGGGCTGCACGAGCCACAACAACATCCTCGGCTCAGATCCCACATCAGAGCAAGGAAAAACTCAGCCCAATGGGACAATGAGAAACCTTGGAGGAGACCGCAGATGTGGGGACCCTCCCCTTGGGCGACCGGTGCAATGGACGTCGAGTGGAGCTAGCATAATAGTGTGAGAGTCCAGTCCATAGTGGATTTAACATAATAGTGAGAGTCCAGTCCATAGTGGATCTAACATAATAGTGTGAGAGTCCAGTCCATAGTGGGGCTAACATAATAGTGTGAGAGTCCAGTCCATAGTGGATCTAACATAATAGTGAGAGTCCAGTCCATAGTGGATCTAACATAATAGTGTGAGAGTCCAGTCCATAGTGGATCTAACATAATAGTGTGAGAGTCCAGTCCATAGTGGATCTAACATAATAGTGTGAGAGTCCAGTCCATAGTGGATCTAACATAATAGTGTGAGAGTCCAGTCCATAGTGGATCTAACATAATAGTGAGAGTCCAGTCCATAGTGGATCTAACATAATAGTGTGAGAGTCCAGTCCATAGTGGATCTAACATAATAGTGTGAGAGTCCAGTCCATAGTGGATCTAACATAATAGTGTGAGAGTCCAGTCCATAGTGGATCTAACATAATAGTGAGAGTCCAGTCTATAGTGGATCTAACATAATAGTGAGAGTCCAGTCCATAGTGGATCTAACATAATAGTGAGAGTCCAGTCCATAGTGGATCTAACCTAATAGTGAGAGTCCAGTCCATAGTGGATCTAACATAATAGTGTGGGAGTCCAGTCCATAGTGGATCTAACATAATAGTGTGAGAGTCCAGTCCATAGTGGATCTAACATAATAGTGTGAGAGTCCAGTCCATAGTGGATCTAACATAATAGTGTGAGAGTCCAGTCCATAGTGGATCTAACATAATAGTGAGAGTCCAGTCTATAGTGGATCTAACATAATAGTGAGAGTCCAGTCCATAGTGGATCTAACATAATAGTGAGAGTCCAGTCCATAGTGGATCTAACCTAATAGTGAGAGTCCAGTCCATAGTGGATCTAACATAATAGTGTGGGAGTCCAGTCCATAGTGGATCTAACATAATAGTGTGAGAGTCCAGTCCATAGTGGATCTAACATAATAGTGAGAGTCCAGTCCATAGTGGATCTAACATAATAGTGAGAGTCCAGTCCATAGTGGATCTAACATAATAGTGAGAGTCCAGTCCATAGTGGATCTAACATAATAGTGAGAGAGTCCAGTCCATAGTGGATCTAACATAATAGTGAGAGTCCAGCAGGAGATCCTCCCGAGTGGAGACAGGTCAGCAGCGCAGAGACGTCCCCAAATGATGCACAGACGAGGGGTCCACTCCGTGGCCACTGAACCTGTGCCCCCCCTTCCACAAAGCAGAGGGGGTAGAGCAGAAAAGAAACGGCAGATCAACTGGTCTAAAAGAGGGGTCTATTTAAAGGCTAGAGTATACAAATGAGTTTTAAGATGGGACTTAAATGCTTCTACTGAGGTAGCATCTTATGTGCCAAGTACCACAATATTAGACTCTTGGGCGTATAACCGCAAAATTAGCAACAAAAGTAGTATGCTAATGTCAGCATGTTAACAGATAATATGCATCAAGTACCAAAATACTAGAATCTGAAGTCTATAAAGGTGTGCATACGTCAACATGCTAACAGTAAACATGCATGGAGTACTGCAATAATACAAACCCTGTTTCCATATGAGTTGGGACTTTGTGTTAGATGTAAATATAAACAGAATACAATGATTTGCAAATCCTTTTCAAGCCATATTCAGTTGAATATGCTACAAAGACAACATATTTCATGTTCAAACTCATAAACTTTATTTTTTTTTGCAAATAATAATTCACTTGGAATTTCATGTCTGCAACACGTGCCAAAGTAGTTGGGAAAGGGCATGTTCACCACTGTGTTACATCACCTTTTCTTTTAACAACACTCAATAAACGTTTGGGAACTGAGGAGACACATTTTGAAGCTTTTCAGGTGGAATTAGTTCCCATTCTTGTTTTATGTAAAGCTTAAATTATTCAACAGTCCGGGGTCTCTGTTGTCGTATTTTACGCTTCAAAATGTTCAATGGGAGACAGGTCCGGACTACAGGCAGGCCAGTCTAGAACCCGCACTCTTTTATTATGAAGCCACGCTGTTGTAACACTTGTGGCATTGTCTTGCTGAAATAAGCAGGGGCGTCCATGATAACGTTGCTTGAATGACAACATATGTTGCTCCAAAACCTGTATGTACCTTTCAGCATTAATGGTGCCTTCACAGATGTGTAAGTTACCCATGCCTTGGGCACTAATACACCCCCATACCATCACACATGTGTAAGTTACCCATGTCTTGTTCACTAATACACCCCCATACCATCACACATGTGTAAGTTACCCATGTCTTGGGCACTAATACACCCCCATACCATCACACATGTGTAAGTTAGTCATGTCTTGGGCACTAATACACCCCCATACCATCACACATGTGTAAGTTACCCATGTCTTGGGCACTAATACACCCCCATACCATCACACATGTGTAAGTTACCCATGCCTTGGGCACTAATACACCCCCATACCATCACACATGTGTAAGTTACCCATGTCTTGGGCACTAATTAACCCCCGTACCATCACACATGTGTAAGTTACCCATGTCTTGGGCACTAATTAACCCCCGTACCATCACACATGTGTAAGTTACCCATGTCTTGGGCACTAATACACCCCCATACCATCACACATGTGTAAGTTACCCATGCCTTGGGCACTAATACACCCCCATACCATCACACATGTGTAAGTTAGTCATGTCTTGGGCACTAATACACCCCCATACCATCACACATGTGTAAGTTACCCATGCCTTGGGCACTAATACACCCCCATACCATCACACATGTGTAAGTTACCCATGCCTTGTTCACTAATACACCCCCATACCATCACACATGTGTAAGTTAGTCATGTCTTGGGCACTAATACACCCCCATACCATCACACATGTGTAAGTTACCCATGCCTTGGGCACTAATACACCCCCATACCATCACACATGTGTAAGTTACCCATGTCTTGGGCACTAATACACCCCCATACCATCACACATGTGTAAGTTAGTCATGTCTTGGGCACTAATACACCCCCATACCATCACACATGTGTAAGTTACCCATGTCTTGGGCACTAATTAACCCCCGTACCATCACACATGTGTAAGTTACCCATGTCTTGGGCACTAATACACCCCCATACCATCACACATGTGTAAGTTACCCATGCCTTGGGCACTAATACACCCCCATACCATCACACATGTGTAAGTTACCCATGCCTTGGGCACTAATACACCCCCATACCATCACACATGTGTAAGTTACCCATGCCTTGGGCACTAATACACCCCCATACCATCACACATGTGTAAGTTAGTCATGTCTTGGGCACTAATACACCCCCATACCATCACACATGTGTAAGTTAGTCATGTCTTGGGCACTAATACACCCCCATACCATCACACATGTGTAAGTTAGTCATGTCTTGGGCACTAATACACCCCCATACCATCACACATGTGTAAGTTAGTCATGTCTTGGGCACTAATACACCCCCATACCATCACACATGTGTAAGTTAGTCATGTCTTGGGCACTAATACACCCCCATACCATCACACATGTGTAAGTTAGTCATGTCTTGGGCACTAATACACCCCCATACCATCACACATGTGTAAGTTAGTCATGTCTTGGGCACTAATACACCCCCATACCATCACACATGTGTAAGTTACCCATGCCTTGGGCACTAATACACCCCCATACCATCACACATGTGTAAGTTACCCATGTCTTGTTCACTAATGCACCCCCATACCATCACACATGTGTAAGTTACCCATGCCTTGGGCACTAATACACCCCCATACCATCACACATGTGTAAGTTACCCATGTCTTGTTCACTAATGCACCCCCATACCATCACACATGTGTAAGTTACCCATGTCTTGGGCACTAATACACCCCCATACCATCACACATGTGTAAGTTACCCATGCCTTGGGCACTAATACACCCCCATACCATCACACATGTGTAAGTTACCCATGCCTTGGGCACTAATACACCCCCATACCATCACACATGTGTAAGTTACCCATGCCTTGGGCACTAATACACCCCCATACCATCACACATGTGTAAGTTAGTCATGTCTTGGGCACTAATACACCCCCATACCATCACACATGTGTAAGTTAGTCATGTCTTGGGCACTAATACACCCCCATACCATCACACATGTGTAAGTTAGTCATGTCTTGGGCACTAATACACCCCCATACCATCACACATGTGTAAGTTAGTCATGTCTTGGGCACTAATACACCCCCATACCATCACACATGTGTAAGTTAGTCATGTCTTGGGCACTAATACACCCCCATACCATCACACATGTGTAAGTTACCCATGCCTTGGGCACTAATACACCCCCATACCATCACACATGTGTAAGTTAGTCATGTCTTGGGCACCAATACACCCCCATACCATCACACATGTGTAAGTTAGTCATGTCTTGGGCACTAATACACCCCCATACCATCACACATGTGTAAGTTAGTCATGTCTTGGGCACTAATACACCCCCATACCATCACACATGTGTAAGTTACCCATGTCTTGTTCACTAATGCACCCCCATACCATCACACATGTGTAAGTTACCCATGCCTTGGGCACTAATACACCCCCATACCATCACACATGTGTAAGTTACCCATGTCTTGTTCACTAATGCACCCCCATACCATCACACATGTGTAAGTTACCCATGTCTTGGGCACTAATACACCCCCATACCATCACACATGTGTAAGTTACCCATGCCTTGGGCACTAATACACCCCCATACCATCACACATGTGTAAGTTACCCATGTCTTGTTCACTAATGCACCCCCATACCATCACACATGTGTAAGTTAGTCATGTCTTGTTCACTAATACACCCCCATACCATCACACATGTGTAAGTTACCCATGTCTTGGGCACTAATACACCCCCATACCATCACACATGTGTAAGTTACCCATGCCTTGGGCACTAATACACCCCCATACCATCACACATGTGTAAGTTACCCATGCCTTGGGCACTAATACACCCCCATACCATCACACATGTGTAAGTTACCCATGTCTTGTTCACTAATGCACCCCCATACCATCACACATGTGTAAGTTACCCATGCCTTGGGCACTAATACACCCCCATACCATCACACATGTGTAAGTTACCCATGTCTTGTTCACTAATGCACCCCCATACCATCACACATGTGTAAGTTACCCATGTCTTGGGCACTAATACACCCCCATACCATCACACATGTGTAAGTTACCCATGCCTTGGGCACTAATACACCCCCATACCATCACACATGTGTAAGTTACCCATGTCTTGTTCACTAATGCACCCCCATACCATCACACATGTGTAAGTTACCCATGCCTTGGGCACTAATACACCCCCATACCATCACACATGTGTAAGTTACCCATGTCTTGTTCACTAATGCACCCCCATACCATCACACATGTGTAAGTTACCCATGTCTTGGGCACTAATACACCCCCATACCATCACACATGTGTAAGTTAGTCATGTCTTGTTCACTAATACACCCCCATACCATCACACATGTGTAAGTTACCCATGTCTTGGGCACTAATACACCCCCATACCATCACACATGTGTAAGTTAGTCATGTCTTGGGCACTAATACACCCCCATACCATCACACATGTGTAAGTTACCCATGTCTTGGGCACTAATACACCCCCATACCATCACACATGTGTAAGTTACCCATGTCTTGGGCACTAATACACCCCCATACCATCACACATGTGTAAGTTACCCATGTCTTGGGCACTAATACACCCCCATACCATCACACATGTGTAAGTTAGTCATGTCTTGGGCACTAATACACCCCCATACCATCACACATGTGTAAGTTACCCATGTCTTGGGCACTAATACACCCCCATACCATCACACATGTGTAAGTTACCCATGTCTTGTTCACTAATACACCCCCATACCATCACACATGTGTAAGTTAGTCATGTCTTGGGCACTAATACACCCCCATACCATCACACATGTGTAAGTTACCCATGCCTTGGGCACTAATACACCCCCATACCATCACACATGTGTAAGTTACCCATGCCTTGGGCACTAATACACCCCCATACCATCACACATGTGTAAGTTACCCATGTCTTGTTCACTAATGCACCCCCATACCATCACACATGTGTAAGTTACCCATGTCTTGGGCACTAATACACCCCCATACCATCACACATGTGTAAGTTACCCATGCCTTGGGCACTAATACACCCCCATACCATCACACATGTGTAAGTTAGTCATGTCTTGTTCACTAATACACCCCCATACCATCACACATGTGTAAGTTACCCATGTCTTGGGCACTAATACACCCCCATACCATCACACATGTGTAAGTTACCCATGTCTTGGGCACTAATACACCCCCATACCATCACACATGTGTAAGTTAGTCATGTCTTGGGCACTAATACACCCCCATACCATCACACATGTGTAAGTTACCCATGTCTTGGGCACTAATACACCCCCATACCATCACACATGTGTAAGTTACCCATGTCTTGGGCACTAATACACCCCCATACCATCACACATGTGTAAGTTACCCATGTCTTGGGCACTAATACACCCCCATACCATCACACATGTGTAAGTTACCCATGTCTTGGGCACTAATACACCCCCATACCATCACACATGTGTAAGTTACCCATGTCTTGGGCACTAACACACCCCCATACCATCACACATGTGTAAGTTACCTATGTCTTGGGCACTAATGCACCCCCATACCATCACACATGTGTAAGTTAGTCATGTCTTGGGCACTAATGCACCCCCATACCATCACACATGTGTAAGTTACCCATGCCTTGGGCACTAATACACCCCCATACCATCACACATGTGTAAGTTACCCATGTCTTGGGCACTAATACACCCCCATACCATCACACATGTGTAAGTTACCCATGTCTTGGGCACTAATACACCCCCATACCATCACACATGTGTAAGTTACCCATGTCTTGGGCACTAATACACCCCCATACCATCACACATGTGTAAGTTACCCATGCCTTGGGCACTAATACACCCCCATACCATCACACATGCTGGCTTTTTGAAATTTGCGCTTATTAAAATCCGGATGGTTCTTTTCCTCTTTGTTCCGGAGGACAAAAATATCCACAGTTTCCAAAAACAATTTGAAATGTGGACTCGTCAGACCACAGAACACTTTTCCACTTTGCATCAGTCCATCTTAGATGAAATGGTGCCCAGAGAAGCCGGCGGCATTTCTGGATGTTGTTGATAAATGGCTTTCACTTTGCATAGTAGAGCTTTAACTTGCACTTACAGATGTAGCGACCAACTGTATTTAGTGACAGTGGTTTTCTGAAGTGTTCCTGAGCCCAAGTGGTGATATCCTTTGCCGATTGATGTCGGTTTTTGATACAGTGCTGCCTGAGTGATCGAAGATCACGGTCATTCAATGTTGGTTTCCGGCCATGCCGCTTACGTGGAGTGATTTTTTTTTTCCCGATTCTCTGAACCTTTTGATGATATTATGGAGCGTAGATGTTGAAATCCCTAAATTTCTTGCAATGTCACTTTGAGAAAGGTTGTTCTTAAACTGTTTCACTATTTGCTCACACAGTTGTGGACAAAGGGGTGTACCTCGCCCCATCCTTTCTTGTGAAAGACTGAGCATTTTTTGGGAAGCTGTTTTTATATCCAATCATGGCACCCACCTGTTCCCAATTAGCCTGCACACCTGTGGGATGTTCCAAATAAGTGTTTGATGAGTATCCCTCAACTTTATCAGTATTTATTGCCACCTTTCCCAACTTTTTTGTCACATGTTGCTGGCATCAAATTCTAAATTTAATGATTATTTGCACAAAAATAAAGTTTATGAGTTTGAACATCAAATATGTTGTCTTTGTAGCATATTCAACTGAATATGGCTTGAAAAGGATTTGCAAATCATTGCATTCTGTTTATATTTACATCTAACACTATTTCCTAACTCATATGGAAACGGGGTTTGCAGACTCTGAGTTCCATCCATCCATCCATTTTCTACCGCTTATTCCCTTTGGGGTCGCGGGGGGCGACTCTGAATTGTATATTTTTGCCAAATATGTTGAAAAGCTGGCATGCTAACAACAACATTAATTGACACTGCCAGTTTTGTGACTTCCTGGCGACACACGCTTGCTTTCTAAGCATCTTTAGCTGACTCAATTCTGCCGCGGATCAACGCCGAGTCTCCTCCACGCTGTGTGCAACGGCTTCAGGGAAATATGCTGAGCAGATGTGGTTTTATTGAATATCGGGGTGGCTCCGCATGATCCTGTTATGATAAGCAAAGGATGACATCTGACTGCAGTAACAACACATTAGAGTTTGTACTCGCAGTAAATCTGCATGTTTGACATGGTCTAATAAACAGTGTGTTGTGGATAAACCATTACAGACATTTATGATATACAGCTATTGTAACAGCTAATAACTGAGTCCATTTTTCTTCGTGGTTTCGATAGACCTCTTTTGTTGACCGTTTCTATGCTCTCGACAATTAAATTGTTGTCAAATAAACCCGAGACTAGTGAGCTGCAGCCTATCCCACATGACTTTAGGACTGTGTAGTCGGCTCCAGTCAATCATATCGCTAAAATTCGCTCCATTTTGTCCACTAAAGACGCCGAGATCATTATCCATGCGTTTGTTACGCCTCGTCTCGATTACTGTAACCTATTATTTTGGGGTCTCCCCATGTCTAGCATTAAAAGATTACAGTTGGTACAAAATGCGGCTGCTAGACTTTTGACAAGAACAAGAAAGTTTGATCACATTACGCCTATACTGTATATACCTTTATATACATATATACATACATATATACCTATACTGTATATACCTTTATATACATATATACATACATATATACCTATACTGTATATACCTTTATATACATATATACATACATATATACCTATACTGTATATACCTTTTATATACATATATACCTATACTGTATATATCTTTATATACATATATACATACATATATACCTATACTGGCTCACCTGCACAGGCTTCCTGTGCACTTAAGATGTGACTTTAAGGTTTTACTACTTACGTATAAAATACTACACGGTCTAGCTCCATCCTATCTTGCCGATTGTATTGTACCATATGTCCCGGCAAGAAATCTGCCTTCAAAAGACTCCGGCTTATTAGTGATTCCCAAAGCCCAAAAAAAGTCTGCGGGCTATAGAGTGTTTTTCGTTCTGGCTCCAGTACTCTGGAATGCCCTCCCGGTAACAGTTCGAGATGCTACCTCAGTAGAAGCATTTAAGTCTCACCTTAAAACTCATCTGTATACTCTAGCCTTTAAATAGACCTTTTTAGACCAGTTGATCTGCCGCTTCTTTTCTTTCTCCTATGTCCCCCGCTCCCTTGTGAAGGGGGTCCGGTCCGATGACCATGGATGAAGTACTGGCTGTCCAGAGTCGAGACCCAGGATGGACCGCTCGCCTGTGTATGGGTTGGGGACATCTCTACGCTGCTGATCCGCCTCCGCTTGAGATGGTTTCCTGTGGACGGGACTCTCGCTGCTGTCTTGGATCCGCTTTGAACTGAACTCTCGCGGCTGTGTTGGAGCCACTATGGATTGAACTTTCACAGTATCATGTTAGACCCGCTCCACATCCATTGCTTTCGCTCCCCTAGAGGGGGGGGTTGCCCACATCTGAGGTCCTCTCCAAGGTTTCTCATAGTCAGCATTGTCACTGGCGTCCCACTGGATGTGAATTCTCCCTGCCCACTGGGTGTGAGTTTTCCTTGCCCTTTTGTGGGTTCTTCCGAGGATGTTGTAGTCGTAATGATTTGTGCAGTCCTTTGAGACATTTGTGATTTAGGGCTATATAAATAAACATTGATTGATTGATTGATAGCATAAATAGTGGACTGTGGGGGAAAAACTGAGAGACCCAGACCAGAGCCATACAAGCACTGGGGGTGGCATGAGATTATATACAAACCCTGTTTCCATATGAGTTGGGAAATTGTGTTAGATGTAAATATAAACAGAATACAATGATTTGCAAATCATTTTCAAGCCATATTCAGTTGAATATGCTACAGCAGGGGTAGGGAACCTATGGCTCTCGAGCCAGATGTGGCTCTTTTGATGACCGCACCTGGCTCTCAGATCAATCTGACCTGACGTTGCTTAACATGATAAGTAAATAATAACTCCGCTGGTAATCCCAGTGTTAAAAATAACGTTCAAAATATAAAACATTCTCATGCCTTTTAATCCATCCATCCATTTCTATTGCACCTGTTCAAGAAGTTGCATTAATGGTCAAAAGTACTTGATTTATTATTGGTTACCTTCAGAATAACAATTTATTAAAAAGAATAAGAGATGCACGCATTTAGTTGTTGTAACCAGGGAAAGTCCAAATAGAAGAGGAGTCGTGGAATTGTCTTGTCAGAGCGTGGGACGACAGTCTACAAGGGTACAGGTCCGCATGTTTCTCTGCATTGAGCTAAATTGAATCCAGTCTCTGTTTAATTCCTTGCTTCTTGTCTGCTTAATAGATGTCATCAGTGTTTGAACCTGACAGTAGTTTTCAGTGGTAAACATATTTCATGGCTCTCACGGAAATACATTTTAAAATGTTTGGCTTTCATGGCTCTCTCAGCCAAAAAGGTGCTACAAAGACAACATTTTTGATGTTCAAACTGATAAACATTTTTTATTTGGCATATAATCATTAACTTTAGAATTTGATGCCAGCAACATGTGACAAACAAGTTGGAAAAGGGGGCAATAAATACTGATAAAGTTGAAAAATGCTCATCAAACACTTATTTGGAAGATCCCACAGGTGTGCAGGCTAATTGGGAACAGGTGGGTGCCATGATTGGCTATAAAAGCAGCTTCCATGAAACGCTAAGTCATTCACAAACAAGGATGGGGTGAGGGTCACCACTTTGTAAGCAAATTGTCAAACAGTTTTAGAACAACATTTCTCAACGAGCTATTGCAAGGAATTTAGGGATTTTACCATCTATGGTCCGTAAAATCATCAAAATGTTCAGAGAATTTGGAGAAATACTGTGTAGATTCTAAATTAGAAGTTATTGACCGCAATTACTTATTTTATCAATTAATTGGCAAAATATTTGTTTCTATTTTTTTTACCTAACTATAATGTTATCTAGACTATTTCCTTTTGTTGTTATTTTTTTATTTGGAATTGTTTTAACATGTCCAAAATAAACTACTACTACTACTACTACTATTATTAAATGGGTGTAGTTTGGAATTGTTTTATGGTGCTTGGACGTTTTTTAGAATATCCACACACTTCAGTGAGCAGGTTGTGTGTGACCATGTCTGTTGACATTTTGTGTTGGTTGGATTTTATTTTTTTTGCACAATTACTAGTGAAGGTTGTTTGCATTAGGTCATATAAGTAAATGCTGCACATAATCAACCTTGTCCGACAATTAAAAACAAATTTATCTAGGAATTTTCACATGGTCACTCATGCAATGAAGGATTCTATCAAACTAGAAAATTGTCCACATTTTTCAGGAAATTTGGTTGGTAGTATAAGTTCAAACTAGGAATGCCCTCAACGGTCAGGATCGGCTGATTTTTCTGCCCAAAAATGTAATATCGTGAGAACTAAAAATGATCACTGGGAAACTGTTGCACTTTCTAGATATCAAGGCTAGTATCAGTTTATGTTTGATAACAGTGACTAGATAGTATTTTTGTTTTTCACAAAAACAGATCTTTGGTCATTTTTATGTTTACTAATACAGGGAATGAGTTCAAATGAGCAGGAAATAGTTTTTTTCTTTTGTTTGATTATTATGTACTATTGACTTTGTTTTTGCACCATTACTAGTGAAGGTTGTTTGCATTAGGTCATATAAGTAAATGCTGCACATAATCAACCTTGTCCGACAATTAAAAACAAATTTATCTAGGAATTTTCACATGGTCACTCATGCAATGAAGGATTCTATCAAACTAGAAAATTGGCCACATTTTTCAGGAAATTTGGTTGGTAGTATATGTTCAAACTAGGAATGCCCTCAACGGTCAGGATCGGCTGATTTTTCTGCCCAAAAATGTAATATCGTGAGAACTAAAAATGATCACTGGTAAACTGTTGCACTTTCTAGATATCAAGGCTAGTATCAGTTTATGTTTGATAACAGTGACTAGATAGTATTTTTGTTTTTCACAAAAAAGATCTTTGGTCATTTTTATGTTTACTAATACAGGGAATGAGTTCAAATGAGCAGGAAATAGTTGTTTTCTTTTGTTTGATTATTATGTACTATTGACTTTGTTTTGCTCAAGCAATTGTGTGTCATAAAAGAGCAGGAGGCAATAATTGTTCAATTCTGGAGTATGTTTGGACCCCGGGGGACAGAGACGGCAGGCAAGTGCATGAAAGGAGCCTTTGTATGAGGGGAAACCCAGGTAATACAAAAACCAAAGATGTGCAGCTGGGGAAAGCACAAAGAGCCAACACAAGCAGAAGCAAATGGTCCAGCTGGCAGAAGAAGCATCCTGATTGCCAGCCAGGGACAGGTGAGGGAGCCAGAGCTCAGACCACAGGAACTGAAGCAAACAGGAAGTCCAACAAAAAATAAGACAGCGCCGGACAGGAAATGATGCAAAGGACAAGAAACTAATCACTGACATGTGAGATCATGATAATATTTTGTGTTGATATTGTCACATTGTCAACATCCTCACCATGAAGAAAGTTTTGAACACGTGCAATCGGTATCGGATCGGAAAATCCCTGATTTTAAGGATAAAATGACACAGTCCTTCATAGATTGAATGCAAACCATCCAGAAGTGCTCCAATTTTGAGACAATAGGAATTAAGGTTGTCCCAATACCAATATTTTAGTAGTGGTACCAAAATGTATTTCGATATTTTTCGTTACTTTTCTAAATCAAGGGGACCACCAAAAATGGCATTATTGGCTCTATTTTTACCAAAAAATATCTTACGGTACAGTAAACATATGTTTTGTTCTTGCAATTTTGTCCTTGGATAAAATAATGAACATACTACACAACTTTTCTGCGGGGGCGTGGCCTGCGGACCTGCATCGAAGCGGGGTGTGCCAGGACCGGCTTGGAGATTACCGACAGGTGTGTGGATGACACACTTGGGACTGCTCATCTAATCACCTGTCGCTCTGTTAAAAGTTAACGCGCTACATTTACTCCCTTACATCTACTTGAGTGACTTTTGGGATAAATTGTACTTCTAAGAGTAGTTTTAATGGAACATACTTTTACTTTTACTTGAGTATATTTATAGAGAAGAAACGCTACTTTTACTCCGCTCCATTTATCTACATTCAGCCCGCTACTTGCTACTGATTTTTATTGATCTGTTAATGCACGCTTTGTTTGTTTTGGTTGTCAGACAGACCTTCAAAGTAGGATCCATCACATGCCTGCGTTTCACCAATCAAATGCAGTCACTGGGGACGTTTGACTCCGTTTCACCAATCAAATGCAGTCACTGGTGACGTTTGGCTCCGTTTCACCAATCAAATGCAGTCACTGGTGATGTTTGACTCTGTTTCACCAATCAAATGCAGTCACTGGTGACGTTTGACTCCGTTTCACCAATCAAATGCAGTCACTGGTGACGTTTGACTCCGTTTCACCAATCAAATGCAGTCACTGGTGTAATTTATTAGAGATGTCCGATAGTATCGGACTGCCGATATTATCGGCCGATAAATGCGTTAAAATGTTATATCGGAAATTATCGGTATCGGTTTCAAAAAGTAAAATGTATGACTTTTGAAAACGCCGCTGTACAGAGTGGTACACGGACGTAGGGATTAAGTACAGAGCGCCAATAAACCTTAAAGACACTGCCTTTGCGTGCCGGTCCAATCACATAATATCTACAGCTTTTCACAGACACACAAGTGAATGCAAGGCATACTTGGTCAACAGCAATACCGGTCACACTGAGGGTGGCCGTATAAACAACTTTAACACTGTTACAAATATGCGCCACACTGTGAACCCACACCAAACAAGAATGACAAACACATTTCGGGAGAACATCCACACCGTAACACAACATGAACACAACAGAAAAGATACCCAGAAGCCCTTGCAGCACTAACTCTTAGGGGACGCTACAATATACACCCCCAAGTTTGAAGCAAGGGCAATATTAATAATATTGAGAGATTGATAGTAACTTTTAGTAACTTTTTTTCCTACCCCATTTAATATGTCCTATTTGTGTAACAATTCATTGCATAATAATGTGTTAATTCCACGAGTGTATATCTCGGTATCGGTTGATATCGGAATCTGTATTTTAGAGTTGGACAATATCGGAATATCAGATATGGGCAAAAAAGCCATTATCGGACATCTGTAGGTATGACATATGTGGGGGGTTTTCAACAACAACAAAAATGCTCTTTTTGACTTTAATAATAAATATGGCAGTGCCATGTTGGCATTTGTTTTCCATAACTTGAGTTGATTTTGTAGCCTGTATGTTACTTTAGTAAAGCACTGTACAAGTACTAAGTAAACAGTGAATGATATAACTGGGCTAGATCAGAAGAAACTAAATTCAGCTCTAGGAATGGAGAGTAATGAAGACTGAACACAGGATTTAAGTTTAAATGGTACAAAATTATATTAAAAAATGATAGGTAAAATAAACAACCTTGTTACATTGTTTAATGCATCCAGCGGGGCATCACAACAAAATTAGGCATAATAATGTGTTAATTCCACAACTGTATATATCGGTATCGGTTGATATCGGAATCGGTATTCAAGAGTTGGACAATATCGGGATATCAGATATGGGCAAAAAATCCATTATCGGACATCTCTAGGTATGACATATGTGGGGGTTTTGTTGGCCGCACCGATATAAAGATATTGGTTGATATCTGAATCGGTATTCAAGAGTTGGACAATATCGGGATATCAGATATGGGCAAAAAATCCATTATCGGACATCTCTAGGTATGACATATGTGGGGGTTTTGTTGGCCGCACCGATATAAAGATATTGGTTGATATCTGAATCGGTATTCAAGAGTTGGACAATATCGGGATATCAGATATGGGCAAAAAATCCATTATCGGACATCTCTAGGTATGACATATGTGGGGGTTTTGTTGGCCGCACCGATATAAAGATATCGGTTGATATCTGAATCGCTAATCAAGAGTTGGAAAATATCAGGATATCGGCAAAAAAGCTATGACTGGACATCTCTATGATTTATGTTTTCCCTGAACCAAATCCTGTGTTTTAAATCTGAAGTCTAGTGTTGGGTGTTGGGCCTCCAGTTCCCTCGAACCCTCAGCCGTGGGATCGACATTTCTCCAACAGACATCAGTTTTGACACAACCCACCCTTGAGTTTGATATGAATAAAAGTAGAATATATGCAGTATCAATCCCCTTCCGACTAACACGAGGCATTTTCCCCTGGCACTGCCAGTCCAGAGAGCGGTCCCTAGAAGCTGGGAACTGTGGAACAAACTCCCGTACTGAACGCAAGAAGACGTGACTGCCTTCTTTCAGCCAAGCTGACCTCACACGTACCGCTAAATAAAAACGAAGAACCGAAACGTTCCAGAACACTAGCGACACAAACGTAACATTGCCGCGAGCGGAGCAGAACGACCATCGTAAACTCTTCCGACGCCGGGGGTCCAACTTTTCCAGTTGAAAGTGAGGGCCAGGGCCCGTTCAAATATTAACACTGTTGGTTTGATTTGGATTTGCTAACCAAAACCCAATCCACTTACTGTTTAACAAGCTGAGACCTTGTCAAATAAATGGCGTGATGCAATGTGATCATCACAAAGAAATGTACTTGTTAGTCAGTGACACAGAACATCTGTAGCACACTTCCTTTCTTGGTCTTTTGGTCCGTCGTTGGATCGGTCTACGGTCCTCAAACTGGGATCTCAGCTCTGCCTTGTTACTAAAAACCTTGTTTAATTAAGGTAATCTGGATCTAAAATACCATTATTTCTGGTCTATAGAGAGCACCGGTATTTAAGCCATGCCCACTAAATTTCAGAGAAAATATTTCCCCGCAACCCCAAAAAGGGACAAGCGGTAGAAAAATGAATGGATGAGAATGCCAAGAGTGTGCAAAGCAGTAATCAGAGCAAATGGTGGCTATTTTGAAGAAACTAGAATATAAAACATGTTTTCAAAATGTTAGGTTTAACATATGCACATTTTGACCAAAGAACCATTATTATACAGTTTCTTCAAAATAGCCACCCTTTGCTCTGATTACTGTTTTGCACACTCTTGGCATTCTCTCCATGAGCTTCAAGCACACCCGTGAAGTGATCAGCATGTCAGGTGACTACCTCTTGAAGCTCATGGAGAGAATGCCAAGAGTGTGCAAAGCAGTAATTAGAGCAAAGGGTGGCTATTTTGAAGAAACTAGAATATAAAACAGGTTTTCAAAATGTTAAACCTAACATATGCACATTTTGACTAAAGAACCACTATTATACAGTTTCTTCAAAATAGCCACCCTTTGCTCTGATTACTGCTTTGCACACTCTTGGCATTCTCTCCATGAGCTTCAAGCACACCTGTGAAGTGAAAACCATGTCAGGTGACTACCTCTTGAAGCTCATGGAGAGAATGCCAAGAGTGTGCAAAGCAGTAATCAGAGCAAAGGGTGGCTATTTTGAAGAAACTAGAATAAAAAATGTATTTTCAAAACGTAAAACCTAATATATGCACATTTTGACTAAAGAACCATTATTATACAGTTTCTTCAACATAGCCACCCTTTGCTCTGATTACTGTTTTGCACACTCTTGGCATTCTCTCCATGAGCTTCAAGCACACCTGTGAAGTGATCAGCATGTCAGGTGACTATCTTGAAGGTCATCAAGAGAATGCCAAGACTGTGCACACAGGCTGGAGTTGAATTTTTTAACGTTTTCTCCTGGTGGTGTGCCAGCAGATTTTTTAATGACTGAAAAAAGGTTGAAAAACACTGATGTAGACCACAAGTGTTTTCCATTTGGATACAAATCATAGTATGCCCCCTTCATTGCGCCTTTTAATCCGGTGCGCCTTTTGTATGAACATCGAGCTGACTAAAGCCCCTCATAGGCGGTGTGTCCTGTGGGCCGAATAATACGATATGTAATAAAAAAGAAATGTTTTTTTGTTAGAATTGTGTGTTGATATTTTTACGCCGTCAATAGCACTCGACCTAAATAAATTAAAAAATCTGCATGTGGTCGCTGTTATGATCCGCTGCTGGGATCATTTTCTGGTCTTGATTTGTTTTTGTATTACATTCTGTTAGTGTTTGACTTCCTTGTTTGTTCTGTTTCCATAGTTACTCATTAGATTCACCTGCCTCTTGTTTTTGACGTGCACCTGCCTCCTGATTACTGTCTTTATTTAAGCCTGCCTTTTCTGTTCATTCAGTATTGCCTCCTAATTTGTGTTCTCACAACAGTGACGACCGTGATCCTTGATTCGTTAATCCCATACCTGTACTTGCTAGCTTCCGCCCTAAGCCTTTGTTCCTCGAGCTCCCATGCTAGTAGTTACGTTTTGCCTTTTGTGCCTTGTGCAAGTTGTTCTGTTATTTCTCTAGCTC
>NC_084626.1:53551592-53674092 GCF_033978795.1 Nerophis ophidion
TTCACTCTAACTTTCCTCATCCACAAATCTTTCATCCTCGCTCAAATTAAGGAGAAAATCGTCGCTTTCTCGGTCTGAATCGCTCTTGCTGCTGGAGGCTATGTTCTTGGGATGCAACTCAGTATTCTTCTTCCTCCAAACACCACCAGTTGAGTTTATACCAAAAAGTTCTATTTTGGTTTCATCTGACCACATGACATTCTCCCAATCCTCTGCTGTATCATCCATGTATCCATTTTGGTATCAACTCAACTGGTGGTGTTTGGAGGAAGAAGAATACTGAGTTGCATCCCAAGAACACCATACCTACTGTGAAGCATGGGGGTGGAAACATCATGCTTTGGGGCTGTTTTTCTGCTAAGGGGACAGGACGATTGATCCGTGTTAAGGAAAGAATGAATGGGGCCATGTATCCTGAGATTTGGAGCCAAAGCCTCCTTCCATCAGTGAGAGTTTTGAATACTTATTTTCCACCATCATTTACAAATAAATTCTTTAAAATTCCTACAATGTGAATTCCTGGATCTTTGTTTTCCATTCTGTCTGTCCCAGTTGAAGTGTACCTATGATGAAAATGACAGACCTCTGTCATCATTTGAAGTGGGAGAACTTGCACAATCGCTGGCTGACTAAATACTTTTTGGCCCCCCTGTAGTTGCATGTGTGGGTCCTAGAGCGTCGAGATGTGCGATTTTATCCGCCCACTTATTTGGGAGTGGTCGTGCGTGTGTGTTTTAGTTAGCTTTAGGGTCACTGAGCATTGCAGAGTGACACCTGAGAGTCGTCACCATGCAGATGTACATCCATCCCTCAGTGTGTCATCAATGTCTCCCACACTCCTGCTCAGCAAATGGCTAATCAAAATGAACAGGAAGCGATGAGATGGGACGAGACAGCGAGCTGCAGGGCGGTGAGACGGAGGGGAGGCAGGGTCGGACGTGCATGTCAGCTGGGAATGTGTGTTGGGCAGGTGAAAAATGAGGGAACTGTTTTGTAGACAGACCGGGCGTAATTAGTAGCACACACACGCTGACACAACCTCACACCTTTGCAGAGCTCGCCAACTATTTGGTGTGTGCTTAAAGGCCTACTGAAAGCTACGCAGTCTGATAGTTTATATATCAATGATGAAATATTAACATTGCAACACATGACAATACGGCCGCTTTACTTTACTAAATTACAATTTTAAATTTCTCACGGAGTTTCTTGTTGAAAACATCGCGAAATGATGAGGCGTGCGCGTGACGTCACGGATTAGCACCACTTACGGCTAAAAGTCCTCTCTTTTCATCACATAATTCCACAGTAATTTGGACATCTGTGTTGCTGAATCTTTTGCAATTTGTCCAATTAATATTGGAGATGTCAAAGAAGAAAGATGTAGGTGAAAAGCGGTGTATTGCAGCTGTCTTTAGCACCGAGAAACAGCCGGTGTTTCTTTGTTTTTAACACAGAGCGTTCAAGCGAACATGTTTCTCTACGTCAGAGGTAGGGAACCTATGGCTCTAGAGCCAGATGTGGCTCTTTTGATGACTACATATGGCTCTCAGATAATTATATTTATATAGTGCTTTTCTCTAGTGACTCAAAGCGCTTTACAAAGTGACACCGAATATCTAAGTTACATTTAAAGCAGTGTGGGTGGCACTGGGAGTAGGTGGGTAAAGTGTCTTGGCCAAGGACACAACGGCAGAGACTAGGATGGCGGAACCTGCAACCCTCAGGTTGCTAGCACGGCCACTCTACCAACCGAGCTATGCCGAGTAACCGTGTAATACTCTTGACACATGCTTGTGACGTTATTGGTTGGAGCGGACATTTTAACCCAGCACCACTTAGGGCTAAAAGTCGTCTCTTTTCATCGCATAAATACACAGAATTCTGGACATTTGTGTTGTTGAATCTTTTGCAATTTGTCCAATTAATAATGGAGACATCAAAGAAGAATGCTGTTGGTGCAAAGCGGTGGATTGCAGCTGTCTTTAGCAACCAAAACACAGCCGGTGTTTCCTTCTTTGTTGTGAAGCTTGGAACAGAGCGGTCAAGCGAACATGTTTCTCTACCACATGTCAAACAACAAGTTTTTGGATGAGAAAATTGTGATATTAAGTCGGCTCTTACCGAAGACTTGAGCGGAGTTTGCGTCCTCCTGCAGCAGCTCTTGAAAATGCAGCTGTGACTTTCGTGGCTCTTCCATATGGCTTCCATCAGAGACACTGGCGGTCACCGCAGCCCTCCGACTTTCAGGTATGACTTTATAATCTCACTAAAAAACTAATAATAATAATAATAATAATGGATTAGAATTATATCACGCTTTTCTATTGTTAGATACTCAAAGCGCTCACAGAGAAGTGGGAACCCATCATTCATTCACACGATGGTGGTGGTAAGCTACATCTGTAGCCACAGCTGCCCTGGGGTAGACTGACGGAAGCGTGGCTGCCAGTTTGCACCTACGGCCCCTCCGACCACCACCAATCATTCATTCATCATTCATTCACCAGTGTGAGCGGCACCGGGGGCAAAGGGTGAAGTGTCCTGCCCAAGGGCACAACGGCAGCGATTTTTGATGTCAATAGGTGGGAAGCAAACCTGCAACCCTCAGGTTTCTGGCACGGCTGCTCTATGATGAAGTATGACACATAGAATGGAGCTGCTATCCCCCTTTAAATAAGAACACCTCATTTCAGTAGGCCTTTAAAATTGTGTTGAACGGCACAAAAACATGTTTGAGAATTTTACCAACCCACCTTGTTATCAGTGTTGGAAATATCTGCGTTACGAAGTATAGTTTTCCAGAGTATTTAAGCCACACCCATTTTAGAAGACTAAATATTTGTACATATATTAGCCGCACCGGACTGTAAAGCACGGATATGTACTGGTAAGAAATATTTCCTACCTAAATTGTTTCCAAACAGTGCCTGTGACACAGCAGTAAAACGGCTGTTCAAGCAAAACAGAAGTCATCGTCATGGACTTATGAGCTGCAGGAGCTAGCTCTTTAATCAGCTAAACCAGGGGTCCCCAAACTTTTTGACTCTCGGGGGGTCGCATTGGGTTAAAAAAAATGTTTTGCCGGGGGCCGGGCTGTGTGTGTGTGTGTGTGTGTATATATATATATATATATATATATATATATATATATATACACACACACACACACATATATGCCCTTTGTCAGCGATTCTGTTCAAAACGTTTATGGATAGAATTTCTAGGCGCAGTCAAGGCGTTGAGGGGTTCCGGTTTGGTGACTGCAGGATTAGGTCTCTGCTTTTTGCAGATGATGTGGTCCTGATGGCTTCATCTGGCCGGGATCTTCAGCTCTCGCTGGATCGGTTCGCAGCCGAGTGTGAAGCGACCGGAATGAGAATCAGCACCTCCAAAATTGTATTTTCATTTTTTTCGTGTTTTTTCCTCTTTTAAACCGTTTTTTTCATCATTTATTTTCTACAAAAAACCTTCCGTAAAATGAAAAAAATGTACGACGGAATGACAGACAGAAATACCCATTTTTTTTTATAAATATAGATTTATTTATCAAAGGTAAATTGAGCAAATTGGCTATTTCTGGCAATTTATTGAAGTGTGTATCAAACTGGTAGCCCTTGGCATGAATCAGTAGCCAAGAAGTAGCTCTTGCTTTCAAAAAGGTTGCTGACTCCTGCTCTAAAGTGCGGCCTCTGGCTAAATTGAGTTTGAGACCCCTGGAGTAGAACATCTTTCAGGTTGTCTCAGACAAAAAGTGATTATTTCCTCCAAAAAGAAAAGAAAAGCAGTTTCTAAATATGAACAAACTCTCAGTGATCCATCAGATTAAGTCCAACCTCAGAGGTTCCACTGTAAAGACGTTCATTTCCTCGCGATTTATTGAATAATCTTCCCGTTGATAAATGTCTCGTATGAGCCGACTTGTCCCTGACAACACAAAAGTGTCTCGCCTTTCAGTCTGTGGTGTTGCGTCAACAACACCCGGGGCCTAAGGAAGGACAGACTCACTGAACCAGAGTGCGAGAAAGACGGATGGAGAGGCGGCTAATTCTCCAGGAATTGGCCCTCGCTCAGGTCGGATGACATTGACGTCCAATATCTAATGCGTGGTTTCCCACTTTTCCCCATTGCTTCTCGCCGCTGCTTCTTATCCATAAATACATTCCTGGCTTCGCATGTCTTTCAAACGGGGCCTGCGGTGGCAGTCACACAGGCCCATTCACTGGCAGACACCTGACACTGAGCCACCGCGCTCTCACACAGATTAACACTGGCATTGGTCCATGGCTCTCATATCAGTCCCCCCCGCCCCCGCGCCGTTTTACCGCTTTTCCGGCTTTCCATAATTCGCCTTATTATAGTTCATTACTTTGTGGTGACGTTGATTATGAAGTATGACTGACTCGGGCTGAACTTGTTTTTATTTCTATATTCAACACTTACCGTTTTGTTGTTGTCTCATGACAACCATAAATGACCAATTATCATTTTTTCCTCTTGCATTAAAGCAGAGCTGGGCCAATATTTCCACATTGAGGAAAAACAATTTGTCTGGGGGCCAAAGTGTATGTGAGAATAAATGATAAATACACATTTAGCTGTAAAAAATCTGCTGTACAGTAGGTGTGTTTGGTCCCTTTTTTTCCCAGAACACTACCACCAAAAGTCACAATTTGTCAGGACTTTGATTAGGATGTGTTTTGCTTCCTCGACGCAGAGGGAAATTGGAACGAGCCAGGCGTGAATTCAGGTACATATTTAATTTATTTACACACTATAATGCAAAAAGAGAAAATAAAAGGCGCACTTGAGGGCGGAAAACTTGAAACCAAAGACTAGAGCCGAGGCTATATAACTATAAACTTGAACCCAAAACACTTGCTCGATGGCATGAACCATAAACAAAAACAGCACGATAACATGGCTATGAACAACTAAAACAAAAACACTTACCGCGACCAAAACAAGGGGCATGAACAGCAAGGTGCATGACACTTGATCGAGGGCATGAAGATAGGTAGGCAAGTGAGGTACATACCTGGTGAAAGTCCGGTACAGTAGGTAAAGTTCCCAGGCCGAGGAACAGAAAACAAATGGCTTAAATAGTAGCTGTGATCATTGGAAACAGTTGTGAGAGCTGAGGATCGGGGTGTGACTAGGATACCAGGTGGAAATTAATGGGTAACTATGGAAACAAACAAAACCAGGAAGTGCAAAACGGGAAGCAAGAGTCCAAAAAACAAAACATAACATGATCAAACATAAACCTGATTCACAGACATGACACAATTGTCACGACTTGGACTTGGGGATAGTTTGTTTTTTTTCAACACAAATGAAAGTTGGCACGAGCTAGACGAGTAAGTACATTTTTATTTTCATACACTAATAAACTACAAAAAGGCAAATGAATGGCGCGCACAATGGCGGAGAACAAACTTGACTACTGAAAACAAATGACTAGCACAAAGGCATGACTAAGGACAAAAGAACAAAAGACACAAACTGTGGCATAAAACAAACCAAAAACTTACGTGGCATGGACAGAATAATTAACAGCATGGCATGAAGGCGGTTGAGGAATATGAAAAGTCGCCAGGCTGACCACCTGGCAACTACAGGTTTAAATAATGAACATGATAATTACAAACAGGTGTGAGAACTGAGGACAGGGGCGTGACATGAGGGCAAGGTGAAAATGAATGAGTTGGCATGGCAACAAAGAAAACAAGGAAGTGCAGGAACAGGAACTGAGTGTCCAAAAAATACAACCAAACATGACAAAAACAAAACCTGATATCCTATGGGCGTGACAACAATGTCCGATAGAATTCTAAAAACGTTATGATGGACCACCTAAAAAAAAACGTAATGGAATTTTGCATTTTTTATGAATGGTACACCCAAAACGTACATGAAAATAAAGAAAGTGGGATTTGAACGAATTGCAAAAGATTCAGCAACACAGATGTCCAAATTACTGTGTAATTATGCGATGAAAAAGAGTACTTTTAGTCATAAGTGGTGCTGAGCTAGTAATTCCTGACAGTCTGTGACGTCTCGCGCACACGTCAGCATTCCACGATGTTTTCAACGAGAAACTTCGGCGTGAAATTTAAAATTGCAATTTAGTAAAGTAAAGCGACTGTATTGTCATGTGTTGCAATGTTAATATTTCATCATTGATATATAAACTATCAGACTGCGTGGTGGCTAGTAGTGGCTTTCAGGTGTCAAATAAGTTTATGATTCCTGCTGGTGGTGTGACTCCGGATTTTTTCAACGCAAAAAATGTGCCTTGGCTCAAAAAAGGTTGAAAAACACTGATCTAATCCAACCTTGAAAGAGTATCGGACCAATACTGGAGGACCAAAAATACAAAAAAAACAATCTGTCTGGAGTCGCGGAAAATGAAAAGCTGTAAATAAGTCTTATAATGAAGGCAACACATGACTTAAGTGTTGCCTTCATCAGTTATAACAGCCTACTATCAAAATGACTATTTGTCGCCGGCTGAAGCAAATTTTCGTTGACAGAAATGTTGAAATGTAATATTTATTCTCAGAGGTGGGTAGAGTAGCCAGAAATTGTACTCAAGTAAGAGTACTGTTACTTTAGAGATGTATTACTCAAGTCAAAGTAAGGAGTAGTCACCCAAATATTTACTTGAGTAAAAGTAAAAAGTATGTTGTGAAAAAACTACTCAAGTACTGAGTAACTGATGAGTAACCTGTTTGTTTAATGATTACGGCAACAAATAATGCACAAAAACATAAAAATAGCAATGAGCAAATTCAGAGCCAGGAATAACTCTTAAGTAACTAAAACAATAATATATATTAAATAATAATACATTAAAATAAAATACAAAAATGGCACATTGAGCCACGATAACTTAACAGCACCATAGGCTCAGTAGGCATTCATTGATTTGATTAATTGATTGATTGATTGAAACTTTTATTAGTAGATTGCACAGTACAGTACATATTCCCTACAACTGACCACTAAATGGTAACACCCCAATAAGTTTTTCAACATTTTTATCAATTATCAATTTTATCAATTACTTAATAAATTAATAAATTAATAATTTTTATCAATTACTTAATAAATGACCAAGTCAAGGTGATCTACCTCATATATACATACACACATATATATATATATATATATATATATATATATATATACAGTATATATATATATATATATATATATATATATACAGTATATAATTTATATTTATTTGATATACTTATATATATTATATATATTTGATATACTATATATAAGTATATTTATTTTATTTACTTGAAGGTAGAAAAGCGCTATACAAGTACAACCCATTTATTTATTTTATTTATTTATTTTGTGGTTTTTGTTGACATGTTAAAGGTGTTTTAATGAATATACATGCATGTTTAACATATAGATTATATCTTTCATGAAGACAAGAATATAAGTTGGTGTATGGCCGTGCGCAACCCGAGGGTCACTGGTTCAAATCCCACCTAGAACCAACCTCGTCACGTCCGTTGTGTCCTGAGCAAGACACTTCACCCTTGCTCCTGATGGGTGCTGGTTGGCGCCTTGCATGGCAGCTCCCTCCATCAGTGTGTGAATGTGTGTGAATGGGTAAATGTGGAAGTAGTGTCAAAGCGCTTTGAGTACCTTGAAGGTAGAAAAGCGCTATACAAGTACAACCCATTTATCATTTATTTATCATTTATTACCTGATTCTGATGACTTGCATTGATTGGAATCAGACGTCCATGTTTTCAAATGGAGGAGAAAACAAGTCCTCCTTCCTGTCTAATACCACATGAAAGTCGTTGGTTTTTGGCATCTTATTTGTCCAGCTTCCATATTGGTTTTTATACACTTTACAAGAAATACATTGCCGGCAAACTCCGTAGCTTGCTAGCTTGTTTGCGCTGGCTTTCGAAGACTCTTATTTTGTTAGCGCAGGCGCGATGGAGCGGCGCTTTTATTGTGAAGACAGGAACTGTGCGATCAGTCTTTAGGCTTTTGACGGGAAGTACTGTTGAAATAAAAAGTGTCTTTTTTCCTTTACACTTTTGATTGATTGATTGAAACTTTTATTAGTAGATTGCACAGTACAGTACATATACTGTACAATTGACCACTAAATGGTAACATCCCAATAAGTTTTTCAACTTGTTTAAGTCGGGTTTAACGTATCACAGTGATTGGTGCAACGTCACCAGTGAAGTGAAGTGAAGTGAATTATGTTTATATAGCGCTTTTCTCTAGTGACTCAAAGCGCTGTACATAGTGAAAGCCAATATCTAAGTTCCATTTAAAGCAGTGTGGGTGGCACTGGGAGCAGGTGGGTCAAGTGTCTTGCCCAAGGACACAACGGCAGTGACTGCATGTGATTGGTGAAACGCAGGCCTGCCTAGATTCTACTTTGAAGCTGAGTCATTAACCAAAACAAACATTAATAGATCAATTAAAAAAAAGTAGCGAGCTGAATGTAGATAAATGGAACGGAGTAAAAGTAGCGTTTCTTCTCTATAAATATACTCAAGTAAAAGTAAAAGTATGTTGCATAAAGACTACTCGTAGAAGTACAATTTATCCCAAAAGTTACTCAAGTAGATGTAGCGCGTTACTACCCACCTCTGGTTATTCTACACACTTTTACAACATTAGAAACTATTAGTAAATCAGAGGTGAGATAACTCCTGGAACTGACTGGCATTTAATGGCCAAAAGCATAAATGTGTGTGTCCAAGATAAAGGAAACGGCAGGTTGTCTTCTCTGAATTGATTTATTGCAATCTATGGCAAGCTGGGTAATGTTTGCTGTGGTCTGGAACAACATGGCCTACCAACATCTAGTTGGTGTGCCAGTTCAGGTTGTATTTCTGTGTGTGTAAACGTGGTGACTGGAAGTTAGTTAGGATCGCAGAAGAGAGGCAGCTACTGGAAATCCATCAGTCTGGTCCTGTCTGTTAGCACCTCAACCTCGGCTGAGGTTTTATCTCTCAATCATTGCATGCAGCACATTCCTGTCAACTACACACTCACACACCTGCATGTTCAGTCCAACACATCCAAATATGACCTACTTCCAACGAGTAATCTCATGTTACTTTCAGATTGGGTGACCGGAGCCATATTCGGTTTGGTGCTTTATTTGATATTATGCATTGTAATATTGCACTATTGGACATGCTCCTGGTCTGGAGGGGTAAAGACCACGGCAGGAGGGCCTCACAAGGACATTTTCATCACACATCAGACCTTATCAGACCCACAAACGGGTTTTGTCCGGCTCGTGGGCCGTAGATTTGATGCTCACGGTGTGCACAAATAGTGGAAAACCGTCCTGCTGCCCCACAACACCCGACAAACACTGACTTAAAGGAAATCCGACTCCATTCGCTATGAGTGCTTGTTTGCCTGCCAAGTGCTTGAGCCGGTGATAACTCTGCTGAGTTCGCAATCGGACACGCAACAAAAGGTAGAAAAAAAAAATATGGTAGATGTGGATTTTACTTGAATCAGTATCTGATAATATGGACAACATTTGGTGGTACTTTACCAATAAAAGTACCAACTTTGCTAAACAGGCCAACAATAAATACAAATAATTTTTCAGGAAGCAGGAAATCATCTGTATCAGTATCAGTTTAAAAAAAAAAAAAAAAAATCTTGTGCATTGCTAAAAATAATACAAAACCAAAAAGCAGTGAAGTTGGCCCGTTGTGTAAATAGTCAAACAAAAACAGAATACAATGATTTGCAAACCCTTTGCAACTTATATTCAACACAATAGACTGCAAAGACAAAATATTTCATGTTACAACTGAGAAACAAAATTTTGTTTTGCAAATAATCATTAACTTAGAATTTAATGGCAGTGTCACGCCAAATGTCTTCCCCCCCTACAAAAACCTTCCCCCCGGAAGACCTTTGGCGTGACAGCCCCTCTAATGCCCGAAGGACCCCAATGAGGGTGTGATAATACCAAGTTATATGACTCTTAAGGGTTACAGCTGCAAAATTAGCGAAGCAAAAATAGCTTGAAAGGTTAGCATGCTGGAATGCTAATATTTTTTTCTCACCGTTATTTTTCACCAAAGACAATCAGCTAATTATAATGCTTTTAAAACAGGCAGCTGTGTGGGCTGCTCTAAGGTCATTCCACCCTCATTGGGGTCCTTCAGGCATTAGAGGGGCTGTCACGCCAAATGTCTTCCGGGGGGAAGGTTTTTGCAAAAAAGTTGGCAAAGGGGCGTTTTTACCACTGTGTTACATGGCCTTTCCTTTTAACAACATGAATTAAAGGTTTGGGAACTGAGGAGAGCAATTTTTTTCGGCTTTTCAAGTGGAATTCTTTCCCATTCATTTGTGGCATTTTAGGCTTCATATTCAACCGGAGTGAGAAGAGGTTTTGAATTAATTAGCGCATGCTTACTCTTACCACATGCTTTTGGTAAGTGCCAGAGAAGAGGTTTTGAATTAATTAGTGCATGCTTACTTTTACCACGTGCTTTTGGTAAGTGCCGGAGTGAGAAGAGGTTTTGAATTAATTAGCACATGCTTACTTTTACCACATGCTTTTGGTAAGTGCCGGAGAAGAGGTTTTGAATTAATTAGTGCATGCTTACTTTTACCACGTGCTTTTGGTAAGTGCCGGAGTGAGAAGAGGTTTTGAATTAATTAGCGCATGCTTACTCTTACCACATGCTTTTGGTAAGTGCCAGAGAAGAGGTTTTGAATTAATTAGTGCATGCTTACTTTTACCACGTGCTTTTGGTAAGTGCCGGAGTGAGAAGAGGTTTTGAATTAATTAGCGCATGCTTACTTTTACCACATGCTTTTGGTAAGTGCCGGAGTGAGAAGAGGTTTTGAATTAATTAGCGCATGCTTACTTTTACCACATGCTTTTGGTAAGTGCCGGAGTGAGAAGAGGTTTTGAATTAATTAGCGCCCCGGCGGCAATTCAAGGAAATACGGTATGTGCAAACAAATGGTGACTAACCTGCAATGCACACAAGGCCGTTGTTATCCGTTCATGATAACTCATGTAAAATATGTCTGAGGCGCTGAAGAGTCGGTTTATGTTTTAACTTCAGGGCATCTCGCCGTGAATCCGCTACTCTGAATTGTGCACGGCTAATCCGTCTCAGGTAGCCCGCTGGTGTGCTTGTCACCATAATATTGCTACTCATTTGTCCCGTCAGTTCAGTCCCTGTGTGCATGTGCATGGACCAGGAAGCTAATGCTGCTGGTGCTAATGCAGAAAAGTCCATAGTTTAGCCCCGCCCCCCAAAAAATTGTTGGAGCTTATTTTATTTTCATTTTTTTTATAAAAGAAGGTTACTTTGAGACGTTAAAGGCCGACTGAAATGAGATGTTCTTATTTAAAGGGGGATAGCAGCTCCATTCTATGTGTCATACTTCATCATTTCAACATATTTTTGCTGAAAGGATTTAGTAGAGAACATCCACCATAAAGTTGGCAACTTTTGTTTGCTAATAAAAAAGCCTTGCCTGTACCGGAAGTAGCAGACGATGTGTGCGTGATGTCACCGGTTGTGGAGCTCCTCACATCTGAACATTGTTTACAATCATGGCCACCAGCAGCGAGAGCGATTCGGAGCGAGAAAACGACGATTTCCCCATTAATTTGAGCGAGGATGAACGATTCGTGGATGAAGAAAGTTAGAGTGAAGGACTAGAAGAAAAAAAAAGGCGACGGCAGTGGGAGCGATTCAGATGTTATAGGACACATTTACTAGGATAGCTCTGGAAAATCCCTTATCTGCCTATTGTGTTAGTAGTGTTTTAGTGAGATTTTAAAGACATACTTGAAAGTCGGTGACCGCCAGTGTCTCTGATGGAAGCTTTGGAGGAGCCAAGAAAGTCACATCTGCCTTTTTGACAGCTGCTGCAGGAGGACGCAAACTCCGCTCAAGTCTCCGGTAAGAGCCGGCGTAATATCACAATTTTCTCATCCAAAAACTTGCTGGTTGACATGTGGTAGAGAAACATGTCCGCTCTGTTCCACATTAAAGCTTCACAACAAACAAAGAAACACCGGCTGTGTTTTGGTTGCTAAAGGCAGCTGCAATCCACCGCTTCCCACCAACTGCATTCTTCTTTGATGTCTCCATTATTAATTGAACAAAATGCAAAAGATTCAGCAACACGGATGTCCAGAATACTGTGTAATTATGCGCTTAAAGCAGACGACCTTTAGCCGCGGTCGGTAGTAGTGGGTTTCAGTAGCCCTTTAAATGATGGCAAATTTGCTGTGGACTCACCTACGATTGCTAATGATCTTGTGCCTTGCAGACAGACTTGTCAAATGATGCAAACAGAATGTTGCGGGAGTAAGCGTTACAACATTTCGGGGCTTTCGCTCGTCAAAATTCGCCGCTGGGTTCTTATATCCGCTTTAAACGTGGCATACAATATGCATGACTTTTGGCTGGATATTCTGTTACAGAGTCATCTGGGAAAAATGTGCGAGGGAATTTTGACCACCGCCCAAGGGTAAAAAAGAACGGTGCGAGGTTATGCTAATTATCACAAAACCCAAAAGCGGTGAAGTTGGCACGTTGTGTAAATGGTAAATAAAAATCCTGCAAATCCTTTTCAACCTATTTTCAATTGAGTAGACTGCAAAATGAAGTCAAGTGAATTATATTTATATAGCTCTTTTCTCGAGTGACTCTACGCGCTTTACATAGTGAAACCCAATATCTAAATTTCATTTAAAGCAGTGTGGGTGGCACTGGGAGAAGGTGGAAAAAGTGTCATGCCCAAGGACACAACGGCAGTGACTAGGATGGCGGAAGCGGGAATCGAACCTGCAACCCTCAAGTTGCTGGCACGACCACTCTACCAACCGAGCTATGCCGCCCCATTAAGATACTTAACGTTCGAACTGGAAAACTTTGTTATTTTTTACAAATGTTAGCTCATTTTGAATTTGATGCCTGCAAAATGTTTCAAAAAAGCTGGCAAAAGTGGCAAAAAAGACTAAGAAAGTTGAGGAACGCTCATCAAACACTTATTTGGAACATCCCTAATTGTGAACAGGTGGAGACCAGGATTGGGTCTAAAAGCAGTGTTGCAGTTGCCCTCTAGTGCAGTGGTCCCCAACCACCGGGCTCGATTGGTACCGGGCCGCAGAAGAGTTTCTTATTAATTTTTTATTTATTTTTATTTTTATTTTTATTTTTTATTAAATCAACATAAAAAAACACAAGATACACTTCCAATTAGTGCACCAACGCAAAAACTTCCCTTTTTCATGACAAATAAATAAATAAGTAAATAAATAAAAATGTTTTTCGGCAGTACCGTATATTAATAGGACTTTCCAGTCCGGGGATGTCTCAACTTTGCTCCAACTCCAACCATCGTGTCTTGGATCGGCTGCTACTAATAAGCATTGCAGGCGATTCGATGATCATTCCCAGCTGGGTAATCCAATCACCTGCCAGCTGTGCTTCAAGGCCGGTCCTTCCACACCCCGCCCCGCGGCAGGCCCGCAGACCACGCCTCCCTCCACAAGCAGCTTCCATGAAATGCCCAGTCATTCACAAACAAGGATGGAGCGAAGTTCAGCACTTTGTGAACAAATGCGTGCCCAAATTTTTCGAACAGTTTAAGAACAACATTTCTCAACCAGCTATTGCAAGGAATTTAGGGATTTCACCATCTCAGGTCCATAATATCATCAAAAGTTTCAGAGAATCTGGAGAAATAATTGCACGTAAGTGAGGATGTTATGGATCTTCGCGTCATCTTGGGTGCGGCAGGCGGCGAAGTTGCGCGCGTCGTCGTGGGTGCGGCAGGCGTCATCGTGGAAACTGCCTGCGTCGTCTTAGGTGCAGCAGGCGGCGAGGCTGGGCGCGTTGTCGTGGCAGGTGTGGAGGTTGCCCGCGTCGTCTTGGGTGCGGCAGGCGGTGAAGCTGCGTGCGTCGTTGTGGCAGGCGTGGAAGCTGCGCGCATCGTCGTTGTGTCGGCAGGCGTGGAAGCTGCGCGCATCGTCGTTGTGTCGGCAGGCGTGGAAGCTGCGCGCATCGTCGTTGTGTCGGCAGGCGTGGAAGCTGCGCGCATCGTCGTTGTGTCGGCAGGCGTGGAAGCTGCCCGCGTCGTATTGGGTGCGGCAGGCGTCATCGTGGAAACTGCCTGCGTCGTCTTAGGTGCGGCAGGCGGCGAGTCTGCGCGCGTTGTCGTGGCAGGCGTGGAAGCTGTGCGTGTCGCCGTCGTCGTGGCAGGCGTGGAAGCTGCGTGCATGGTCGTTGTGTCGGCAGGCGTGGAAGCTGCGCGCATCGTCGTTGTGTCGGCAGGCGTGGAAGCTGCGCGCATCCTCGTTGTGTCGGCAGGCGTGGAAGCTGCACGCATCGTCGTTGTGTCGGCAGGCGTGGAAGCTGCGCGCATCGTCGTTGTGTCGGCAGGCGTGGAAGCTGCGCGCATCGTCGTTGTGTCGGCAGGCGTGGAAGCTGCGCGCATCGTCGTTGTGTCGGCAGGCGTGGAAGCTGTGCGTGTCGCCGTCGTCGTGGCAGGCGTGGAAGCTGCGTGCATGGTCGTTGTGTCGGCAGGCGTGGAAGCTGCGCGCATCGTCGTTGTGTCGGCAGGCGTGGAAGCTGCGCGCATCGTCGCTGTGTCGGCAGGCGTGGAAGCTGCGCGCATCGTCGTTGTGTCGGCAGGCGTGGAAGCTGCGCGCATCGTCGTTGTGTCGGCAGGCGTGGAAGCTGCGCGCATCGTCGTTGTGTCGGCAGGCGTGGAAGCTGCGCGCATCGTCGTTGTGTCGGCAGGCGTGGAAGCTGCCCGCATCGTCTTGGGTGCGGCAGGCGGTGAAGCTGCGTGTGTCGTTGTGTCGGCAGGCGTGGAAGCTACGCGCATCGTCGTTGTGTCGGCAGGCGTGGAAGCTGCCCGCGTCGTCTTGGGTGCGGCAGGCGGTGAAGCTGCGTGTGTCGTTGTGTCGGCAGGCGTGGAAGCTGCGCGCATCGTCGTTGTGTCGGCAGGCGTGGAAGCTGCCCGTGTCGTCGTTGTGTCGGCAGGCGTGGAAGCTGCGCGCGTCGTCCTGGGTGCGGCAGGCGGTGGGTCTTGGCTTGGGTCTTGGCTTGGGTTTTGGCGTCGTGGAGCTGCTACTGGCGGCACTTGGCAGCGTGGAGCTCCACGCCAAGTGCCGCCAGTAGCAGCTCCACGCCGCCAAGACCCGCCGCCTGCCGCACCCACGACGACTCCTGTAACTTCCATGCCTGCTGCAACAACGATGCACCCACCTCCTCGTCGGCCACGGATGTGGCCGTTCCATGGTGACTAAACTCAGGAGGTGCACAAACCTTAACTAAAGGAGTCCAAGACTAATAAAACATAACCAAACAAAACATGATCCGGACCACGGATCATGACAGAAAAGCGTCCATGACTACAGGTTGTAGAGGACGCTAGAGGCAGTGCCTTTAAGGCACGCCCCCATTGTTCATTCCGGGTGGAAATCGGAAGAATGGTTGCCCCGGGAGATTTTCGGGAGGGGCACTGAAAAATTGTGAGGGTTGGCAAGTAATAATAATAATAATAATAATAATAGATTAGATTTATATCGCGCTTTTCTATTGTTAGATACTCAAAGCGCTCACAGAGAAGTGGGAAGCCATCATTCATTCACACCTGGTGGTAAGCTACATCTGTAGCCACAGCTGCCCCTCCGACCACCACCAATCATTCATTCACCAGTGTGAGCGGCACCGGGGGCAAAGGGTGAAGTGTCCTGCCCAAGGACACAACGGCAGCGATTTGCATGTCAATAGGTGGGAAGCGAACCTGCAACCCTCAGGTTTCTGGCATGGCCGCTCTACCCACTACGCCAGGGGTAGGGAACCAATGGCTCTAAAGCCAGATGTGGCTCTTTTGATGACTGCATCTGGCTCTCAGATGAATCTTAGCTGACATTGTTTAACACGATAAGTCATGGATATGTCCGCTAGTAATCACACTGTCAAAAATAAACATTCTCATGCATTTTAATCCATCCATCTGTTTCTATCGCACCTGTTCAAGAAGTCGCATTAATGGTCAAACGTATTTCATTTATTATTGGTTACCTTCAGAATAACAATGTTATTAAAAAGAATAAGAGAGGTGTAGAATTCTCTTGTCAGAGCCTGGATGACAGTCTACAAGAGTACAGGTCTACACGTTTCTCCCCATTGAGCTTAACTGAATCCTGTCTCTGTTTAATTCCTTGCTTCTTGTCTGTTTAATATATGTCATCAGTGTTTGAACCTGACAGTTGTATTCAGGGTTAACAATATTATATCAATCAATCATCCATCCATCCATCCATTTTCTACCGCTTTTTCCCTTTCGGGGTCGCGGGGGGCGCTGGCGCCTATCTCAGCTACAATCGGGCAGAAGGCAGGGTACACCCTGGACAAGTCGCCACCTCATCGCAGGGCCAACACAGATAGACAGACAACATTCACACTCACATTCACACACAAGGGCCAATTTAGTGTTGCCAATCAACCTATCCCCAGGTGCATGTCTTTGGAAGTGGGAGGAAGCCGGAGTACCCGGAGGGAACCCACGCATTCACGGGGAGAACATGCAAACTCCACACAGAAAGATCCCGAGCCTGGATTTGAACCCAGGACTGCAGGAACTTCGTATTGTGAGGCAGACGCACTAACCCCTCTGCCACCGTGAAGCCCATCAATGTTTATTTATATAGCCCCAAATCACAAATGTCTCAAAGGACTGCACAAATCATTACGACTACAACATCCTCGGAAGAACCCACAAAAGGGCAAGGAAAACTCACACCCAGTGGGCAGGGAGAATTCACATCCAGTGGGACGCCAGTGACAATGATGACTATGAGAACCTTGGAGAGGACCTCAGATGTGGGCAACCCCCCACCCTCTAGGGGCCAGAAAGCAATGGATGTGGAGCGGGTCTAACATGATACTGTGAAAGTTCAATCCATAGTGGCTCCAACACAGCCGCGAGAGTTCAGTTCAAAGCGGATCCAAGACAGCAGCGAGAGTCCCGTCCACAGGAAACCATCCCAAGCGGAGGTGGATCAGCAGCGTAGAGATGTCCCCAACCGATACACAGGCGAGCGGTCCATTCTGGGTCCCGACTCTGGACAGCCTGTACTTCATCCATGGTCATCGGACCGGACCCCCTCCACAAGGGAGGGGGGGACATGGGAGAAAAAAGAAAAGAAGCGGCAGATCAACTGGTCTAAAAAGGAGGTCTATTTAAAGGCTAAAGTATACAGATGAGTTTTAAGGTGAGACTTAAATGCTTCTACTGAGGTAGCATCTCCAACTGTTACCGGGAGGGCATTCCAGAGTACTGGAGCCCGAACGGAAAACGCTCTATAGCCCGCAGACTTTCTTGGCTCTCACGGAAATACATTTTAAAATATTTGGCTTTCACGGCTCTGTCAGCCAAAAAGGTTCGCGACCCCTACACTACACCATGCCGCCCCTCAGTATGTTCCCAAATGCCAGACAAAATGCATGTTACGCTCACTGGAGACTAAATAGTCCAAAGTTGTGTCTTTATCTGCCCTGTGATTGGCTGGCGAGGGGCCGGGCGCGTACTTGGGAGTCAGCTGGGGTCAGATCCAGCTCTCCCCTGACCCAGGTGAGGATACACGGCTCAGAGAATGAAGGCAAGGAAAGGTGTCTAAATATCACTTCCCTAATAAAGTGGCTGCTTTGAGGATCCCTCAGACCGTCTGCTCTGCCTTATCTCCGCACTTTCAAGTCTCTTAGCTCAAGTTGGAAAAATGTGCCTGAGAGTCAGCTCCCCCTTGGAACTTATAATGAAATGTTTAATAGCTGCATGTCTTTTCTGGCAAGTGGAGGCCAGCGATGAGTCTGCCTCAAGTAAAGGTCTGCTTTGATTTGGCAATACAGGAATTGCTTCCATTAAGAACAATAATGTTCTTTTTTGTATTTTTTTTTTTGGAGCAACTGCATCACATGGCTGGGACTTTTCACTCGTTTCCCAAATATCAAGCTTGAGGTAAACAAAAGGAGTAAATTGCCATTAAAATGAAAATATTGATCAGAAAAGCGTTGAGGGTGACGTGTGGAACAGCTGCAACACATTTCTTCTGGTATGTTCCGAGGTGCCAAACTGATGTGAGAGTCGGTAAACAAAATCCCATCTGTGGACAATTAAGCAAGTTGGAGAATCTAATTGGATTGTGGTCTGCTACTGATGAGGAAAAACCTTCTGCTTTTCCATTCGATCACCAACGGACCTTTTGGGGCCTCCGTCAATAAGTTTCGACCGTTATTTTCACTTAGTTCATTATTTCCAGAACCACACTTCGGCAATTATAAATGGAATGTAAAAAAAAAAAAAAAAAAAGTTGCAGCGGTTCATGGTTGACGATCTGCCAGCGACTGATTGCCAAGCAATAATGATGAAAAAAATCTAGATTAGTGGATTCTGCCTTTAAAAATGGGATAGGTTTATGGAAACATAAGGCTAAACCCTAGTGTGGTATTCGGGTCTGAGGGACCCTTTTTAAAAAAATTTTAAAGAAAAATTATACAATTAATTAATTTTCCAAACTGAGACTTTGGTTCATTTTCTGCTGTCGTATTTTACACTTCAAACTTCATGGGGACGGCGTGGCGCAGTGGGAGAGTGGCTGTGCGCAACCCGAGGGTCTCTGGTTCAAATCCCATCTAGTACCAACCTCGTCACGTCCGTTGTGTCCCTGAGCAAGACACTTCACCCTTGGTGCTGGTTAGCGCCTTGCATGGCAGCTCCCTCCATCAGTGTGTGAATGTGTGTGTGAATGTGGAAGCAGTGTCAAAGCACTTTGAGTACCTTGAAGGTAGAAAAGTGCTATACAAGTACAACCCATTTATTTATTTATAATGCGCCACACATTTTCCATGGGAGACAGGTCTGGACTGCAGGCGGGTCCGCACTTTTTTTTTACGAAGCCACGCTGTTGTAACACGTGCTGAATGTGGCTTGGCATTGTCTTGCTGAAATAAGCAGGGGCGTCCAAGAAAAAGACAGCGCTTAGATGGCAGCATATGTTGTTCCAAAACCTGTATTTACCTTTCAGCATTAATGGTGCCTTCACAGATGTGTAAGTTACCCATGTCTTGGGCACTAATACACCCCCATACCATCACACATGTGTAAGTTACCCATGCCTTGGGCACTAATACACCCCCATACCATCACACATGTGTAAGTTACCCATGCCTTGGGCACTAATACACCCCTATACCATCACACATGTGTAAGTTACCCATGTCTTGGGCACTAATACACCCCCATACCATCACACATGTGTAAGTTACCCATGCCTTGGGCACTAATACACCCCCATACCATCACACATGTGTAAGTTACCCATGCCTTGGGCACTAATACACCCCCATACCATCACACATGTGTAAGTTACCCATGTCTTGGGCACTAATACACCCCCATACCATCACACATGTGTAAGTTACCCATGCCTTGGGCACTAATACACCCCCATACCATCACACATGTGTAAGTTACCCATGCCTTGGGCACTAATACACCCCCATACCATCACACATGTGTAAGTTACCCATGCTTTGGGCACTAATACACCCCCATACCATCACACATGTGTAAGTTACCCATGCCTTGGGCACTAATACACCCCCATACCATCACACATGTGTAAGTTACCCATGCCTTGGGCACTAATACACCCCCATACCATCACACATGTGTAAGTTACCCATGTCTTGGGCACTAATACACCCCCATACCATCACACATGTGTAAGTTACCCATGCCTTGGGCACTAATACACCCCCATACCATCACACATGTGTAAGTTACCCATGCCTTGGGCACTAATACACCCCCATACCATCACACATGTGTAAGTTACCCATGCTTTGGGCACTAATACACCCCCATACCATCACACATGCTGGCTTTTACACTTTATACCTATAACAGTCTGGATGGTTCACTTCCCCTTTGGTCCGGATGACACCAAGTCGAATATTTCCAAAAACAATTTGAAATGGGGACTCATCAGACCACAGAACACTTTTCCACTTTGTATCAGTCCATCTCAGATGATCTCGGGCCCAGAGAAGCCGGCGGCGTTTCTGGATGTTGTTGATAAATGGCTTTCACTTTGCATAGTAGAGCTTTAACTTGCACTTACAGATGTAGTGACAAACTGTATTTAGTGACAGAGGTTTTCTGAAGTGTTCCTGAGCCCAGGTGGTGATATCCTTTAGAGATTGATGTCGGTTTTTGATACAGTGCCGTCTGAGGGATCGAATTTCACGGTCATTCAATGTTGGTTTCCGGCCATGTCGCTTACGTGGAGAGATTTCTCCAGATTCTCTGAACCTTTTGATGATATTATGGAGTGTAGATGTTGAAATCCCTCAATTTCTTGCAATGTCACTTTGAGAAAGGTTGTTCTTAAACTGTTTGACTATTTGCTCACACAGTTGTGGACAAAGGGGTGTACCTCGCCCCATCCTTTCTTGTGAAAGACTGAGCATTTTTTGGGAAGCTGCTTTTATAGCCAATCATGGCACCCACCTGTTCCCAATTAGCCTGCACACCTGTGGGATGTTCCAAATAAGTGTTTGATGAGCATTCCTCAACTTTATCAGTATTTATTGCCACCTTTCCCAACTTCTTTGTCACGTGTTGCTGGCATCAAATTCTAAAGTTAATGATTATTTGCAAGAAGAAAAACAATGTTTATGAGTTTGAACATGAAATATGTTGTCTTTGTAGCATATTCAACTGAATATGGGTTGAAAAGGATTTGCAAATCATTGTATTCCACTTTCAAAGCTTCAACAATAAGTTTCCTCAGTTCCCAAACCTTTATTGTGTGTTGTTAAAAGAAAAGGTGATGTAACACAGTGGTGAACATGCCCTTTCCCAACTACTTTGGCACGAGTTGCAGCCATGATATTCTAAGTTAACTATTATTTGCAAAGAAAAATAATTTTAATGAGTTTGAACATCAAATAGTCAAGTAGTGCATTCAACTGAATATGGGTTGAAAATGATTTGCAAATCATTGTATTCTGTTTATATTTACATCTAACACAATTTCCCAACTCATATGGAAACAGGGTTTGTACTTCCCCCTTGTGCGCGCCATTTGTTCCTTTTTTTAAATTACCATAAAAAGAAAATAACCAAAGGTGAAACTAATGGTTGCTATGGTGACAAAACAAGAGAGTGAAACAGTAGGAACTGAGTGTCCAAAAACCAAACAGAACATGACTCTTAAGCATTTAAGTCTCACCTTAAAACTCATTTGTATACTCTAGCCTTTAAATATACTCCCTTTTTAGACCAGTTGATCTGCCCTTTCTTTTCTTTTTCTCCTATGTCCCACTCTCCCTTGTGGAGGGGGTCCGGTCCGATCCGGTGGCCATGTACTGCTTGCCTGTGTATCGGCTGGGGACATCTCTGTGCTGCTGATCCGCCTCCGCTTGGGATGGTTTCTTGCTGTGAACGGGACTCTCGCTGCTGTGTTGGATCCGCTTTGGACTGGACTCTCGCGACTGTGTTGGATCCATTATGGATTGAACTTTCACAGTATCATGTTAGACCCGCTCGACATCCATTGCTTTCCTCCTCTCCAAGGTTCTCATAGTCATCATTGTCACCGACGTCCCACTGGGTGTGAGTTTTCCTTGCCCTTATGTGGGCCTACCGAGGATGTCGTAGTGGTTTGTGCAGCCCTTTGAGACACTAGTGATTTAGGGCTATATAAGTAAACATTGATTGATTGATTGACTTAAACCAAAACATGATCCCAGACATGAGAGTACACTTATTCAGCCTGTTGTTCACTATTCTTTATTTATTTTAAATTGCCTTTCAAATGTCTATTGGGTTTTATCAAATAAATGTCCCCCAAAAATGTGACTTATATATGTTTTTTTTCCTTCTTTATTATGCATTTTCGGCCGGTGCGATATACTGTATACCCCGGAGCGATTTATAATCCGAAAAATATGGTAATTAATAATGAACTCCAGAGGCACATTCATACATCATTCGCTGTTGCAAGCGGCCCTCAATGAAAACCAGTTTGACATCCCCGCTCTAAACAATCCCTGATTTTCTGTCCGACTTTATTAAAACACGAACTACACTTGATAGACGCTCGCTAAGGCGTGCTGGCTGAAAAGCAGCATGCGCAGATAGGAGCAAACCATAGACTGCAAGTAGACGCTCAAAAAGAGGTGCAGCTGGCGCTATGAAGGATGGAAGAGGGAGGAGATAAGACACAGCTGGTGTCAAGCACCTAACATAAAGTCCTTTTCTTATCACCCTTTGAAACGCAGAAAGACGTTCATTATTAAAAACATGTGCTGGACATAATGTTGGGACCCTCATCATTTAGACCGGCAGTCTCAATTTAACCGGGAGCCTCGTTTTAACCACATGACTGCATTTGTAGACACCTCCAGCTATGGTAGGACTTAAAGACCTACTGAAAGCCACTACTAGCGACCACACAGTCTGATAGTTTATATATCAATGATGAAATATTAACATTGCAACACATGACAATACGGCCGCTTTACTTTACTAAATTGCAATTTTAAATTTCACGCCAAAGTATCCTGCTGAAACATCGCGTGTGACGTCACACATTGTAGAGGACATTATGTTCCGGCATCGTTCCCACCTATAAGTCGTCTGCTTTCATCGCATAATTCCACAGTATTCTGGACATCTGTGTTGCTGAATCAATTGCAATTTGTTCAATGAATAATGGAGACGTCAAAGAAGAAAGCTGTAGGTGGGAAGTGGTGTATTGCGGCCGCCTTTAGCCACACAAACACAGCTGGTGTTTCATTGTTTACGTTCCCGAAAGATGACGGTGAAGCTTTACTATGGAACAGAGCGGTCAAGCGAACACGGTTAGATTGGACCACACACACAAAGTACAGTGTATTATGCAGCCATCATTTCGAAATATTGTGTTTCCAAGAGGGTCCCATGCGAAGGGCAGGGATGGGCATCGCCACCACCCGTTGACTGGTGCTGAAAAAAGGTGCGGAGCCAACCTTCAGGTTGTACAGGTACGACCATATAATCTCACTAAAACAATAGTAACACAACAAGCAGATAAGGGATTTTCCAGAATTATCCGAGTAAATGTGTCTAATAACATCTGAATCGCTCCCACTGTATAGTCTTTTTTTTTTCTGGTCCTTCACTCTCACTTTCCTCATCCACAAATCTTTCATCCTCGCTCAAATTAATGGGGAAATTGTCGCTTTCTCAGTCTGAATCACTCTCGCTGCTGGTGGCCATGATTATAAACAATGTTCAGATGTGAGGAGCTCCACAACCCGTGACATCACGCACACATCGTCTGCTACTTCCGGTACAGGCAAGGCTTTTTTATTAGCGACCAAAAGTTGCCAACTTTATGGTGGATGTTCTCTACTAAATCCTTTCAGCAAAAATATGGCAATATGGTGAAATGATGAAGTATGACACATAGAATGGAGCTGCTATCCCCGTTTAGTCTTCCCTAAAGGGAGTGGAGTGCTGAATTTGCGGAATCAGTGCTGGGCATTTCAGTGAGGATGGGAACATTTGTGTCAGGCTTGCCCCCGACACTTTGTTTGTGTTTTAGTTTTTCCTTGATTTGGCCATTAATTTGAAAATGTAAATTTAACCTCTCTGCCATAGACATCTCTGCGGGGTTCGAACTTGGATGGATTATTCTGTCAGAGGTAGTTTGTGACGAACCCCAAGATGCAGAGAAGCAGGCAGGCATTTTGCAGGTAAACATCCATCCATCCATTTACTACCGCTTATTCCCTTTTGGGGTGGCGGGGGGCGCTGGCGCCTATCTCAGTTACATTCAGGCGGAAGGCGGGGTACACCCTGGACAAGTCGCCACCTCATCGCAGGGCGCAGGTAAACATGTTTTAATGAAAATACTAGAACAAGAACAAAGGATAACAAAACTAAAAGAGCTAGCATGAGAGCTAGAAAAAAAAAGGAGCTGAGCATGGAAGCTAGCAAAAACAAAAGGGCCTAGCGTGGAAGCTAGCAAGTAGCAAACAAAACGGAAGCAGGGAACAAAAGACAGTAAGCTACAAACAGATACCGAACTATAGCTTGCCGCTACGCTGCAATGACACGACACGACAGGAGCGACAATACGGAAGTGACATCGACAATAATCCAGCACTGACTGGATGGGAAGACAGGGCTGATTGACACCAGGTGTGGCCAGGTACCAATCACCCGCAACTGAGGGGACACAGCACTCAGGGAGAAAGGCAGAAAACAGACAAAATAAGAGCGCTGACAGGAACTAGAGACAGGAAATACTAAACACACACAGGAAAAACTAAAACACAAACAAACTGTCAGGGGCTAGCCTGACAATTTGTCCTTGTTAATTCCTCGAAATTACTCCAGATCTTACTTTATTCCTTTCCATCGTTTATATTACATTTTATTTTTTATTTTCAAATAAAGTACTATCTAATCATTACCGCTTGTCCTCATTATAGAGTCGCGGGGAAATCTAGAGCCTATCCCCGGAGACCTGGGGGCGTACACCCTGGACCAGGGGTGTCAAACGTACGGCCCGCGAACAGGTTTTATTCGGCCTGCAGGTTGAGTTTGCGAAATAGAAAAATTAGCTGAAATTTTTGAATGAACGAAATGGCTGTTCTAAATATGTCCACTAGAGGTCACAATAGCAATTCTGTGTATCTTTGTAGCTCAGGGGTCTTTGATCACTCGGATGTGGCTCAGCTGCATACTTGCCCACCCTCAAGATTTTTCCAGGAGATTGTCCGGATTTCAGTGCCTTTCCCAGAAATATCCCTGGGCTAACATTGACTGGTTTTCACCCGCATAACTATTTTGTGGGCGTGTCGTGGTAACAATGCTTTTAACGTTCCCTAAAACATTTCGTCGCGCCCGCCTTCACGCCATGCTAGCTGCGTGCCGGCCAGTCACATGCTAGCACACATCATCGTCTGCAAGGCATACTTGGTCAACAGCCACACAGGTCACACTGATGGTTCTGATAGAAACAACTTTAACACTCTTACTAATATGCGCCACACTGTGAACCCACAACAAACAAGAATGACAAACACATTTCGGGAGAACATCCGCACTGTAACGCAACATAAACACAACAGAAAAAATACCCAGAATCCCATGCACCCCTAACTCTTCCGGGCTACATTATACACCCCCGCTACCATCAAACCCCGCCCACCTCAACCGACACACGGGTCAAAATGGCTCTTTGAGTGGTGAAGGTTGCCGACCCCTGTTGAAGATGACGCTACATATGGAAATAAAAACACAAAATGTTAATGCAGCAGTCGAGGAAAATGAGCAAACTACATAAATAACATCCTTTAATTAGGGACCGCAGGTCCATTGCAAAAGGACTCCACAGGACTCCTTTTGACATGGGCCAAGGACCCGATTGAAACTGGTGCGTTTTATTATTGATTATTCCGCTCCTTCGCACCCTAATTTGACCCCCTTAACATGCTTCAAAACTCACCAAATTTGACACACACGTCGGTGTGGCAAACTTTCCCAACTTATTAAGTAACCAAACCCCAAAAATGAAAATTGCACTCTAACGCCCCCTAGAAAGAAAAAAAAACAGACGGCTCGTAACTTCCGTTAGGAATGTCGTAGAGACATGAAACAAAAACTTCTATGTAGGGCTGACTTAGACCTAGATTTCATAATCGTATCTTTTGGGGCAAAAATCAACCAAAAATTAGCAAAAACCCATTCAAAGCAAAATTTTCGCAAAAAATGCTATTTTTGCCTCTTTGAGCTGTAATTTGAGCCCCTCAACATGCTTCAAAACTCACCAAACTTGGCACACACATCAGGAATGGCGAAAATTGCGATCTAATGAAAAAAACAAATCCCAATACTCAAAATTTCGCTCTAGCACAATTTTTGAATAAAACACAGCAAAAACTGCTCCTAGGAAGAAAACACAGACAAAATTGCTTGTAACTTCGATTAGGAATGCCGGAAAGACATGAAACAAAAACTTCTATGTAGGTCTCACTTAGACCTACATTTAGATAATTGACATCCTTCGGCAAAAATCTACAGGAAGTTAAAAATTACCCCTTCAAAATAAAAGTTTTGTAAAAACTTGTCACCTTTTTCAAACATAAACTCCTCCGAGTGCTTTCATTGTTTCGGCTTCAAACTCGCACAGGAGAGAGATTGAACCCTTTTGATTAAAACAATCCAACAAAGTTTTGATTACTGCTCCGGTTTTGATTTTACGCGCCTTCAAAGAACCCCTACGCAAAGTTTCCTAAAAAATGTCATTTTTGCCTCTTTGAGCTGTAATTTGACCCCTTTAAAATGCTTCAAAGTGCAAGTTAAAGCTCTACTATACAAAGCGAAAGCCATTTATCAACAACATCCAGAAACGCCGATGTGTAATTTGACCCCCTTACCATGCTTTAAAACTCACCAAATTTTACACACACATCAGGAGTGGCAAAAATTGCCATCTCATAAAAAAAAAAAACTTAAAAATCTAAATTGCGGTCTAGCGCCCCCGAGGAAAAAACCCAGACAAAACTGCATATAACTTCTGTTAGAAATGTCATAGAGACATGAAATAAAAACCTCTATGTTGGTCTGACTTAGACCAGGGCTTGAGTAGCGGCGGCAGCCAAAGGCGGACCCGACCAACGCTGCTTGCAGCTTTAATTTGATGTTGATATTTTATTACCTTGATGGATTGAAAATAAACACCAATGAGTGGACTGATGAACATTATCACATCATTTATTCAGAAAGTATGAATAACGACAAATAAAGATAGAATCAATCAATCAATCAATGTTTACTTATATAGCCCTAAATCACTAGTGTCTCAAAGGGCTGCACAAACCACCACGACATCCTCGGTAGGCCCACATAAGGGCAAGGAAAACTCACACCCAGTGGGACATCGGTGACAATAATGACTATGAGAACATGATACTGTGAAAGATCAATCCATAATGGATCCAACACAGTCGCGAGAGTCCAGTCCAAAGCGGATCCAACACAGCAGCGAGAGTCCCGTTCACAGCGGAGCCAGCAGGAAACCATCCCAAGCGGAGGCTGATCAGCAGCGCAGAGATGTCCCCAGCCGATACACAGGCGAGCAGTACATGGCCACCGGATCGGACCGGACCCCCTCCACAAGGGAGAGTGGGACATAGGAGAAAAAAGAAAATAAACGGCAGATCAACTGGTCTAAAAAGGGAGTCTATTTAAAGGCTAGAGTGTACAAATGAGTTTTAAGGTGAGACTTAAATGCTTCTACTGAGAATACTATTAACCGCAACATGTAAGTGTAAAAAAAACCCAACAACATTAAGATTTGTACAATTTCAGAATGTCCTTGTTCTATTTCTAAACAAAGAAAACAATCTGAAGTTGTCTTTATTGTTAAGTTATCGTGCCGTGATTTAAGCAGTCCGGCCCACTTGGGAGTAGATTTTTCTCCATGTGGCCCCCCATTTAAAAGGAGTTTGACACCCCTGCCTTGGACAATTCCCAGCGGCACATAAAGACCTTTCACACCAAAGGACAAATTAGATGTCTTTAATGCATTTTAGGGGGATATGGAAAAATGGTAACTGGCTTATACTTTTATAGCTCTTTTCTACCTTCAAGGGCTTTGACACTTCTCCACGTTCACCCATTCACACACACTTTCACACACTGATGGCGGGAGCTGCCAAAAAGATGCGAGGGGTAGAACGTCTGCATTATCTCCAATAGCAATGGTGCTTCTCTCTTTTCCTCCTCAGATCATTTTTTTTTCAGCCATGTCTTCACCCTCATGTCCTCCTCCTCCTCAGCCCGGCATGTCTGAGCCTGCACTCGGCGCTGTTTCATGTCAGCTCCTTTCAAGCAGCGCTGACAGCCACCCGGGCATTGGGTGTGTTTGTTTACCCATACATATCATTGTGGGTGTGTGGTGTGTGTGTGTGTGTGTGTGTGTGTGTGTGTGTGTGTGTGTGTGTGTGTGTGTGTGTGTGTGTGTGTGTGTGTGTGTGTGTGTGTGTGTGTGTGTGTGTGTGTGGTGAGTCAAATGTAAAAGTCCAGTCATACTCCTCTTGCAGATAAATTACCCACAATTAGCTCATTTTCATCACATTTAAGTTAAAAATAATGGTTGATTCTAAATATGTCTGAATGTTAAATTTAAATAATAAATCTAAATCTTTAATATACATCTAAATGTGATATCTAAACCTCAATGTTAAACCTAAATGTTGACTCTAAACCTAGGTGGTAAATCTAAATCCCAAGTATAAATTGTGATTTGAAATCAAAATGTAAGCGCTAAACAAAGAATCTAAGTATAAATGTTGAATATACACCTTAATTCTCAATATAAATGTGAGCGATGTGTATTATATCTAAATCTAAATGTTAGATTTATATTTAACATATATACTTCATCTGTATACTCTACCCTTCAAATAGACCTCCTTTTTAGACCAGTTGATCTGCCGCTTCTTTTCTTTTTCTCCTATGTCACCCCCTCCCTTGTGGAAGGGGTCCGGTCCGATGACCATGGATGAAGTACTGGCTGTCCAGAGTCGAGACCCAGGATGGACCGCTCGGGGACATCTCTACGCTGCTGATCCGCCTCCGCTTGGGATGGTTTCCTGTGGACGGGACTCTCGCTGCTGTCTTGGATCCGCTTTGAACTGAACTCTCGCGGCTGTGTTGGAGCCACTATGGATTGAACTTTCACAGTATCATGTTGGACCCGCTCGACATCCATTGCTTTCGGTCCCCTAGAGGGGGGGGGGGTTGCCCACATCTGAGATCCTCTCCAAGGTTTCTCATAGTCAGCATTGTCACTGGCGTCCCACTGGATGTGAATTCTCCCTGCCCACTGGGTGTGAGTTTTCCTTGCCCTTTTGTGGGTTCTTCCGAGGATGTTGTAGTCGTAATGATTTGTGCAGTCCTTTGAGACATTTGTGATTTGGGGCTATATAAATAAACATTGATTGAAATATACACCTTAAGTCTAAATATAAATGTGAGCGATGTGTATTAAATCTAAATATAAATGTTAAAGTTTAGAATTTTTCATGTTAAATGTAAAGCTGTAAATGTAAATAAAAATATAAATGTTAAATCTACATTTTAAATACAAATCTTGAATATAAATCTCAATGTTATATCCAAACCTAAATGTTAAATCTAAATGTCAACTCTAAACCTGAGTGGTAAATCTAGATATCAAAAATCTAAATTGTAATTCGAAATTCAAAATGTGAGCGCTAATATTTAAATCTAATTATAAATGTTAAATATACATTCTAAATGTGAGCGCTATGTATTAAACCTAAATCTAAATTTTGAATTTAAAATGAAATGTTCAACCTAAACCTAAGTGGTAAACCCAAATCTAAATATTGAATTTAAATGTTAAATCTAAAGCTAAATCTTAAGTTTAAATCTAAATGTAAGTGCTAAATATTAAATCTAAATATAGAACGTTAAATAAACATATAAATATCAAATCTAAATGTCTAAACCTACATTTTTAATCAAAATGTTAACTCTAAACCTAAGAGGTAAATCTAAATCTCAAATCCAGATTGTAATTTAGAGGGGGTCCGGTCCGATCCGGTGGCCATGTACTGCTCGCCTGTGTATCGGCTGGGGACATCTCTGCGCTGCTGATCCGCCTCCGCTTGGGATGGTTTCCTGCTGGCTCCGCTGTGAACGGGACTCTCGCTGCTGTGTTGGATCCGCTTTGGACTGGACTCTCGCGACGGTGTTGGATCCATTATGGATTGAACTTTCACAGTATCATGTTAGACCCGCTCCACATCCATTGCTTTCCTCCTCTCCAAGGTTCTCATAGTCATCATTGTCACCGACGTCCCACTGGGTGTGAGTTTTCCTTGCCCTTATGTGGGCCTACCGAGGATGTCGTAGTGGTTTGTGCAGCCCTTTGAGACACTAGTGATTTAGGGCTATATAAGTAAACATTGATTGATTGATTGATTGATTAATTAAAAATCGAAATGTAAGTGCTAAATATTATATCTAAATCTAAATGTACATCTTAATTCTAAATCTCAATGAGAGTGTGATGTATTAAATCTAAACATAAATCTTAAATCTAAATCCTAAATGTACATCTAAATGTTAAATCTAAACCTAAGTGGTGAATCCAAACCTAAATCTTAAATTTAAATGTTAAAGCTAAAGCTAAATCTTAGGTTTAAATCTAAATGTAAGTGCTGAATAATAAATCGAAATACAAAACTTTAAATAAAAATCTAAATGTTAAAGCTAAATGTTAAATCTAAACCTCAATGTTCAACCTAAATCTTAAATATAAATATAAATGTTAAATCCAAACCTAAGTGGTAAATCCAAATGTCCATCCATCTATTTTCTACCACTTGTCCCTAAATCCTGAAGCTAAATCTTAGTTTTAAATCTAAATGTTAAATATAAATGTTGAGTCTAAACCTAAATGTTAAATATAAATGTTAAATCTAAAACTAAATGTTAAATCTTAATCTTAAATGTACATTTTCAATTTAAATGAGAGCATTAAATCTTCATCTAAACCTAAATGTGAAATGTAAATATATTATATATAGTTCCAAATCTGAATGTTAATAGAATGTCAATATTCCACGAATCCGAGGCCTCTCAGCCACAAATCCACACTCACAAAACATTGAAATGTTTGATAAGGGGTTATGAATCATCAGCATCACTCACGGGCTTTAAGGAATAGCGAGCATGTGTTGTATAATTGCTGCATTTCAATTTGCTACCCTGGATTAGCACCCTTTAGTCCCCGCCCCCAGGAGTAGGAAGTACTGTGGGAAAATGTTCAGCATGAGTGCGCCCCAGCTTGTGTGTATTTCTGCAGGCTTTGGGCTGTGTGGGAAAGGTGTGCCGGTGTGCAAAAAGTGGACCTGTTCAAGACCGGGGCACAATACAGCCTTTTCTCTGCCATGCATGTCCAAGGAGTCCTATTAAACTCACTCAACACAAGTCGGCTGTGCTTTATAGCATGCAGGAATCTATACCTGTTCACCTGGAGCAGGTGGAGGTCTGTAATTTGCTGCGGCGTAGTCCGGATTGTACGTCTTTTAGTTGACAGTGATTATATCTCCGGGTCTTAAAGGCCAACTGAAATGAGATGTTCTTATTTAAAGGGGGATAGCAGCTCCATTCTATGTGTCATACTTCATCATTTCACCATATTTTTGCTGAAAGGATTTAGTAGAGAACATCCACCATAAAGTTGGCAACTTTTGGTCGCTAATAAAAAAGCTTTGCCTGTACCGGAAGTAGCAGACGATGTGCGCGTGATGTCACGGGTTGTGGAGCTCCTCACATCTGAACATTGTTTACAATCATGGCCACCAGCAGCGAGAGCGATTCGGACCGAGAAAGCGACAATTTCCCCATTAATTTCAGCGAGGATGAAATATCTGTGGATGACGAAAGTGAGAGTGAAGGGCAAGGAAAAAAAAAAAGACAGGGCAGTGGGAGTGATTCAGATGTTATTAGACACATTTACTAGGATAATTCTGGAAAATCCCTTATCTGCTTATTGTGTTACTAGTGTTTTAGTGAGATTATATAGTCGTACCTGAAAGTCGGAGGGGTGTGGTGACCGCCAGTGTCTCTGAGGGAAGCCACGTTTCTCGACAAGGCGAAGCGAAGGCAGCCGGTCGGGCCAGGCTGAGCATTTTTTTACCCCTCCCCCACGGTGGAAGCGTCCCAAGTTCGGGGGCGGCCGGTCGGAGGAGGCAAGAGACTCCACAGCTGCCTCTTTGACAGGTGCACGAGGAACGACGCAAGCTCCGCTCATGTTTACGGCAAGAGCCGACTTATTACCACAATTTTCTCACCAAAACCTGCCGGTTGACATGTGGTAGAGAACCCTGTTCGCTTGACCGCTCTGTTCCATAGTAAATCTTCACCTTAGGGAATGTAAACAAGGAAACACCGGCTGTGTTTGTGTTGCTAAAGGCGGCCGCAATACGTCGCTTCCCACCTACATCTTTCTTCTTTGACGTCTCCATTATTAATTGAAAAAATTGCAAAAGATTCAGCAACACAGATGTCCAGAATACTGTGTAATTATGCGATTAAAACAGACGACTTATAGCTGGGATCTGGCTGGAACAAAATGTCTGCTACAATTCGTGACGTCACGTGCACGCGTCATCATTCCGTGACGTTTTCAACAGGACACTTAGCGCGAAATTTAAAATTGCAATTTAGTAAAGTAAAGCGGCCGTATTGTCATGTGTTGCAATGTTAATATTTCATCATTGATATATAAACTATCAGACTGCGTGGTCGCTAGTAGTGGCTTTCAGTAGGCCTTTAAGGCCTTTCACACAAACAAATGTTGTCAATCAAGCCTTATTCTGACTCACTTTTGATTGGTCTTGGTTGCCTAAATGATCTTGTATCTTGTATTTAACATTCCTTATTGCATATATGTGATAGTTTGGGGGTTGGGGTTGTTCATTTGAACCCCAGGATGCAGACAGGGTAGGTGAAGTGCAAGTAAAAAAAATAATAATAAAAAAAAATTCAAGAAACACAGGTAAGCAAAAGCTGAATGTAGGGGGGGTGGCCTGCGGGCTTGCAGCGAAGCGGGGTGTGCCAGAACCAGCAAGAAAAGAAAAAAAAATCAAAATCAATTTAAGGAGGAATTATTGACTTATTTAAGGTTCCAATTATTTCACATCAAATATTCCACTTAGAAATATTCTGTGATATAATATTATATTAAATTATAAACACATAATATTTCATATTATGTGTTTTTGCCATTAAAGTATTGTTATGACAAAAAGGGCCTAAAACAAACCAAAAAAATTTGAAACTTATAATCGACCAATAGATCTGAAGTTGATACAGAGGTTTAAGCGAAAATCAAAAATGATGTATGACTTAATTAGAAGTTTTTTTTTATGAGTGGGCCCGTTTGGATTTCGGAGAATATTAGTGGGATTTTTTTTTATGGTCATTGCTCAAAAAAAAAATTGAAATAAAAAAAGAATCACAGTCAATGTTAGTATGAATTATTGACTTATTTAAGGTTCCAATTACATGATATCAAATAATCCACTTTGAAAACATTATTTGGGGAAAAAATATTGCATATTTTGTGTTTTTGCCGTAAATTTTTTTATTTTTTTCCAACAAAAAGAGCATGAAAAAAATATAATAATAAAAATTATATGGACAGATATATTTGAAGCTGATCTCCAGGTTTAAGTGTGGAATAAAATAAAAATGATATATGACTTATTTAGAACATTTTTAAGGACTAAGGCCAAAAGGAAAAAGTTTGGACGCCCCTGGCGCGTAAATTTGTTTACGCTAATGAATATTGATCTGCACTGTAAGTGGCCCCCACACTTGTTATTATTTGTCATCACAACCGAGGTACTGTACAGGTGTGTAGACGGCCCACCTGGGCCTGCTTATCTAATCACTCTGTTAAAAGGCAGCAGGAGTGGGAGGAGAGACTTGTTGGAGCGAGAGGAAGAGAAAAAGGGCAAATGCTGAAAAGCCACAGAAGGTCTTTGTTTGAAAAAATGAAACTTCATTGAACTTGAATCCTGCTCGCATGTCAATGCTTGCGGGTCTGAGAGACCCACTGGAGGGCAACCTCCACACTGACATTTTTAAACTAATAATTAATAATAATGTACTTTGTCACTCGTAACAAAAGGTTTTGTTTTCAAATATACAATGCAGGCCAAAAGTCTGGATACACTGTTGGAATAATGATGGAAATTGTATCACACAACTCATATCCTTAAAGGCTGTTGCTGTAGTTATTATCAATTGTGCTGAAGCTGTACTTTTCTATCTGTGCAAAGGGACAATTTTCAATTGGGGATTGCAGTCGTCTCTTATCAGTGTGTGTGTCCAGAACATCGAGTACCGTGACACAGACAAAGCAGAGACAGGGTGATATCATGAGTGTCAGCATATTTGCATTTCTGAATAATCATATATTGTGTCCAACTGGGGCTAGTGAAATCACCCCCCTTCCTTCAGAAGAAGCCTCAGTGATGTAACCAGGGACCTCCCAAAAAAATAGAGGAGAACGTGGGTCTCGACCTTAGAGCGTGGTGGGAGATTGTAACCGAGTGTGCAGCCCCTAACGTCTCTCCTCATTGAGCTAAATTGAACTCTGTCCCCGCATGATTCCTTGCTTCTTGTCTGTTTAATAAATGTCATCAGTGTTTGAACCAGACACACACCTTCTCCTCATTCAATGTGTTTTCTTTATTTTAATGACTATTTACATTGTAGATTGTCTATGAATGAACACATGTGGAGTTATGTACTTAACAAAAAAGGTGAAGAAACTGAAAACATGTTTTATATTCTAGTTTCTTTAAAATAAACACATTTTGCTCTGATTGTTGCTTTGCACACTCTGGGCATTCTCTCCATGAGCCCGAAGCACAGCTTTTAAATACGTAACTCCACATGTGTGACTATCTACAATGTAAATAGTCATGAAAACAAAGAAAACAAATTGAAGAAGAAGGTGCATCCAAACTTTTGGCCTGTAATGTATGTAACACCTGTTTTCAGAAATTCCTAAAAATAAACAAGCGTAGACTAATCAAAAATTAGAATTCCCTCAAAATAAACAATAAAATGTACTTCAAATATAAGCAAAGTTTAGCTCGTTCAATAAAAAACTAAATTATACTAAATTATGATGGAATACATTTACAAAAAAACAATAATAAACACTGTTCATTTATATATGATATATATAATACATTTATATAATTACGATATGGATCATATTATTATTAATATTATTATATTCTTACATGGGGTAAAACAACATTAGATTCAAATCGGCATGTAATGAGAAAAAGCGGAAACGTTCTAACTAATAATTAATAATAATATACATAGTCACCTCAAATAAAAAGTTTTTAGCATTTCCAAAAAAAAAAATATATATATATATATATCAATATGGCCCCCACATATTTTGACATTTCCGTATTGTGGAAAAAGTTTGGGCCTCCAGAACTAAAATATTGATATTTCGATTTAAGAATATATATTAAAGCAGAAAGATCTGGTATCGGCTGTATCGATTTTTCAGTATCGGTTCACACATTAATACTGAGTACTACAGTTGGTCTTGATCTTAAATATTTTGTTGATATTCCATCTCTCTCGGTTTAATTAAAACTATCATTTAAATTGTGGTCCGTCAGGAGGGAATCGAGTAATATCCCTGAGTTGGTACTGCATTAAAAACCCGACATCAGTGTGTAAAGGATATCACCACATAGGCTCAGGAACACTTTAGAAAACCACTGTCAGTAACTACAGTTTGTCGCTACATCTGTAAGTCAATCAATCAATCAATCAATGTTCATTTATATAGCCCTAAATCACAAGTGCCTCAAAGGGCTGCACAAACCACAACAACATCCTCGGTAGGGCCCACATAAGGGCAAGGAAAAGCTCACCCCAGTGGGACGTCGCCAATGATGACTATGAGAAGCCTTGGAGAGGACCCCATATGTGGGCAACCCCGCCCACTCCCAGGGGACCGAAAGCAATGGATGTCGAGCGGATCTAACATGATATTGTGAAAGTCCAATCTATAGTGGATCTAACGTAACTGTGAGAATCAAGTCCAAAGTGGATCCAATACAGTGCAAGTTAAAACTCTACTAAGCAAAGCGAAAGCCGTTTACCAACAACACCCAGAAACGCTGGGTGTTGTTGCTCATCTAAGATGGACTGATGCAAAGCGGAAAAGTGTTCTGTAGTCTGACGAGTCCCCATTTCAATTTTATTTATTTTTTTTAAACTGTGGATATCGTGTCCATTGGACTAAAGAGGAAAAGAACCAATTGGCGCAAAGTTCAAAAGCCAGGATCTGTGATGGTATTTTAGTGCCCAAAGAATTCCACCTGAAATGCTTCCAAAAAATGTTCTCCTCAGTTCCCAAACTGACTTGCCCATTAATGCTGACAGGTACATACAGGTTTTGGAGCAACATATGTCTTTTTCATGGACGCCCCTGCTTATTTCAGCAAGACAATGCCGAGCCACTTTCTGCACGTGTTACAACAGCGTGGCTTCGTAGTAATAAAGTGGTCCAGACCTGTCTCCCATTGAAAATGTGAAGCCTAAAATAGCACAAGGGAGACCCCGGACTGTTGAACATCTTAAGCTGTACATCAAGCAAGAATGCAAGGAAAAAATGCTCTCCTCAGTTCCCAAACATTTACTGAGTGTTGTTCAAAGGAAAGGCCATGTAACACACTGGTAAAAATGCCCCGTGCCAACTTTTTTGCAATGTGTTGCTGCCATTAAATTCTAAGTTAATGATTATTTGCAAAAAAAAAATAAAATAAGTTTCTCAGTTGGAATATGAAATATCTTGTCTTTGCAGTCTATTCAACTGAATATAAGTTGAAACGGATTTTCAAATCATTGTATTCTGTTTTTATTTACAAATTACACAACTTCCCTGGTTTTGGGTTTGGTAGCATATGTTGCTGAAATACTCTGACTCTGACCTCCGGTGTGTTCTTTATGATGTTGGATCTTCTCATGTTTTAGTATTATAAAGGGGATTGTTTCCCCAAGATGCTTTGTTGTTTGGCCATATTTGCTTTTAAAGGACCTTAGACAAATATGTTACAATAAAGACTGCGGATAGTTCCCAAGTCTCCCAGGACTCCTGAAGAATTTAGGAAAAATACATTTGCATCTGCTTGTGTTTGTGTGTTTCCCAAGCCATAAGTCTCTGTCACCTGTTTCCAGACTACGTCGGGCACACACACCCCCTGCGGTGACCAGATCAACAGTCCAACTGATTGCTAAACGTTGCAACCAGCTGCTGCCAGAGTGGAACTAATGAATCACTTGGTGGTTTGGCGACTGCTTGTCCAAAGCAAAGCAGGCCTTTTTATTTTGAAATTGTATACAGGTGTTTTTATATGGATCTGAAGTGGTCCTGAGCCTTTGTGGCGATATCCTTTACACACGGATGTCGGTTTGATGCAAAGGGATATTACTCGATGCCCTTGTTGACTTTGTACATTTACCAGGTTACAAACATATGAACGGACCAAAACTTAAATGATAGTTTTAATTCAACCGAGAGAGATGGAATAGCAACAAAACAATTTAGACCACGACCAACTGTAGTACTCAGTAATAGTGTGTGGACCGATACTGAAAAATCGATACCGCCAATACCAGATCTAAAGTGGCCCGGAACATCATTCCATGTGGTCTTCCACATCATTTAATGTGGTCCACTATATCATTAAAGTGGTCCACTATATCATTAAAGTGGCCCGCCACGTCATTCACTATGGTCTTCCACATTGTTTAACGTGGTCAACTATATAATTCAATGTGGCCCTCACGTCATTCAACGTGGTCCTCCACATCTTTTAACGTGGTCCTCCACATCTTTTAATGTGGTCCTCCACATAATTTCTTGTGGCCCGCCACATCATTCAATGTGGTCCACCATGTCATTTAATGTGACCCGTCACATCATTTAATGTGGTCTTTGACATCATTTAAGTGGTCCACCATATCATTTCAAGTGGCCCGTCATGTCATTCAATATGGTCCTCCACATCATTAAATGTGGTCCACAACATCATTTAAGTAGGCCTGTTGCATTATTTAATGTTGTCCATGACATAATTTTTATCTGGCCTGTCACGTCATTCATTGTGGTGCACTACATTATTCAGTGTGATATTCCACATTGTTTAACGTGGTCAACCATATAATTCAAAGTGGCCCTCACGTCATTCAATGTGGTCCTCCATATCTTTTAACGTGGTCCTCCACATCATTTCTTATGGCCCACCACATCATTTAATGTGGTCCATCATGTCATTAAAGTGGCCCGCCACGTCATTCAACATGGTCTTCCACAAAACTTAATATGGTCCTCCACATCATTTATTGTGGCCCACCATATCATGTAAGTCGCCCGCCACATCATTCAATGTGATCCTCCACATGTGGCCTGCCATGTCATTCAATATGGTCGCCACATCACTCAGCGTGGTTTTCCACATCATTGTAGCTGGCCCGTCACATCATTTAATGTTGTCTACTATGTAATTTCAAGTGGCCTGCACCGTCATTCAATATGGTTGCCACATCACTCAGCGTGGTTTTCCACATCATTGTATGTGGCCCGTCACATCAATTATTGTTGTCTACTATATCATTTCAAGTGGCCTGCCACATCATTCAACGTGGTCCTCAACATCATTCAACGTGGCCTGCCTTTTCATTCAATATGGTCGCCACGTCACTTAGCGTGGTTTTCCACATCATTGTAGTGGCCCGTCACATCATTTAATGTTGTCTACTATGTCATTTCATGTGGCCTGCACCGTCATTTAACGTGGTCTTTCACATCATTTAATAAGTCTCTTCATCAGTTAAAGTGGCCTGTCACATTATTTAATGTTGTCCACTGCATCATTTAAGTGGCCCGTCACATCATTTAATGTGGTCGACCACATCATTCAATGTGGTCTTCCACATCATTTAATAGGTCTCCTCATCATTTAATGGGCCTTTCACATTATTTAATAATGTCCACTATACCATTTACGGTGGCCCGTCACGTCATTTGATATAATCGACCACGTCATTCAGTGTGGTCTCCAAGGTCATTTAAAGCGGTCAGCCATATAATTTAATGAGGTCCTCCACGTCATTCAATGTTGTCTTCCACATCATTTAATCTGGCCCGCCACGTCATTCATTTAATGTAGTCTTCAAGGTCATTTATTTGGTTGGCCACATCATTTAATGATGTCTTCCCTGATGTTTAAGTGTCCCGTTACGTCATTCAATGTGGTCTTCCACATCCTTTAATAAGTCCCCATGTAATTTAAAGTGGCCCGTTACTTTATTTAATGTTGTCCACTACATTATTTTATGTGGCCTGCTACATCATTTAATGCTTTTGTAAAAGACCCCCACCCCCTCCAACCTGCATCTTGTAGCAATGGTTGAAAGGATGTCTTAGACCAGTGGTCACTAACCTGGACCGGCTTTGAACCGAGGTAATAAAAAAAGACCATATGTTTGTTTAATCGATTTCCAAACTCTATTATGGTGAATTTGGCGATTTAAACGCCTTTCAGTTGTTCGCTGTAGGAGCAATGACCTTTCACCCGTGACGTCACAACAGGAAGCAATCCGCCATTTTCCCAATTCAAATCAGCTCTATTATTTTCATTTTTTTTTTTACTGTTTTCCGTACCTTGGAGACATCATGCCTCGTGGATGTGTTGTTGGAGGGTGTAACAACACCAACAGGGAGGGATTCAAGTTGACTTACCTGGAGTGTGCATCGATTAGCACGGCATGCTAATCGATGCTAACATGCTATTTAGGCTAGCTGTATGTACATATTGCATCGTTATGCCTCATTTGTAGCTATATTTGTATCCAGCCTTTCCCTCCACCCACATTTAATGCCAAACAAACACATACCAATCGACGGATTCAAGTTGCACCAGTGGTCAAAAGATGCAAAAGTCCCTCGTTTGGTCTGCACATTTTACCGACGATAGCGATGCTACGGCAGAGATGTGTAGATATCTTGCGACACTCAAAGCGGATGCATTTCCTACGATAAAGTCAATGAAATCACAAAGGTGAGTTTTGTTGATGTTATTGACTTATGTGCTAATCAGGCCTATTTGGTCACGGCATGACTGCCAGCTAATGGATGCTAACATGCTATTTAGGCTAGTTCTTTTTACATATTGCATCATTATGCCTCATTTGTAGCTATATTTGCATCCAGCCTTTCCCTCCACCCACATTTAATGCCAAACAAAAACATACCAATCGACGGATTCAAGTTGCACCAGTGTGAAAAGATGCAAAAGTCCCTCGTTTGGTCTGCACATTTTACCGACGATAGCGATGCTACGACAGAGATGTGTAGATATCTTGCGACACTCAAAGCAGATGCATTTCCAACGATAAAGTCAATGAAATCACAAAGGTGAGTTTTGTTGATGTTATTGACTTATGTGCTAATTAGACATATTTGGTCACGGCATGACTGCCAACTAATCGATGCTAACATGCTATTTAGGCTAGCTGTATGTACATATTGCATCGTTATGCCTCATTTGTAGCTATATTTGCATCCAGCCTTTCCCTCCACCCACATTTAATGCCAAACAAAAACATACCAATCGACAGATTCGAGTTGCACCAGTGGTCAAAAGATGCCAAAGTCCCTCGTTTGGTCTGCACATTTTACCGACGATAGCGATGCTACGACAGAGATGTGTAGATATCTTGCGACACTCAAAGCAGATGCATTTCCAACGATAAAGTCAATGAAATCACAAAGTTTTGTTGATGTTATTGACTTATGTGCTAATCAGACCTATTTGGTCACGGCATGACTGCCAGCTAATCGATGCTAACATGCTATTTAGGCTAGCTGTATGTACATTTGTAGCTATATTTGCATCCAGCCTTTCCCTCCACCCACATTTAATGCCAAACAAACACTTACCAACCGACAGATTTAAGTTGCTCCAGTGGTCAAAAGATGCAATCGTTGGTTAGAAGGCGATCGCCGAATAGCTTCAACAGTATAGCTATAGCTATTGAGCGAATAGCTTCAATAGCTATTCGCTCAATAGCTTCGGTTTCTTCTTCAATTTCGTTTTCGCTATCTGCCTCCATACTCCAACCATCCGTTTCAATACATGCGTAATCTGTTGAATCGCTTAAGCCACTGAAATCCGAGTCTGAATCCGAGCTAATGTCTCTATATCTTTCTGTTCTGTCCGCCATGTTTGTTTGTATTGGCGTCACGCAGTGACGTCACATGAAAATGGACGGGTGGATTTACAGATAGCGAAAAACAGGAACCTTAAAGCCTTTTTTCGGGATATTCCATGATGGGTAAAATTAAAAAAAAAACTTTGAAAATTAAAATAAGCCACTGGGAACTGATTTTTATTGGTTTCAACCCTTTTGAAATTGTGATAATGTTCCCCTTTAAAAAACCAAACTCAGTTGACAGTAAAAAGTTATGGCAATTGTTGGATACGACTTTAAAGCATAAGCAAGCATGCATCAGTATAGCTCTTCTCTCAATGTAGGTGTACTGTCACCACCTGTCACATCACGCCATGACTTATTCTGAGTTTTTTGCTGTTTTCCTGCGTGTAATGTTTCAGTTCTTGTCTTGCGCTCCTATTTTGGTGTCTTTTTCTCTTTTTGGGTATTTTCCTGTAGCAGTTTCACATCTTCCTTTCGAGCGATTCTACTTTGTTTTATCAATCAAGAATATTTTCGTTGTTTTTATCCTTCTTTGTGGGGACAATGTGGATTGACATGTCATGTTTGGGTGTACATTGTGGACGCCATCTTTGCTACACAGTAAGTCTTTGCTGTCCTCCAGCATTCTGTTTTTGTTTACTTTGTAGACAGTTCAGTCTTAGTTTCGTTCTGCATAGCCTTCCCTAAGTTTCAATGTCTTTTCTTAGGGACACTCACCTTTTGTTTATTTTTGGTTTAAGCATTAGACACCTTTTTACCTTTACCCTGCCTTCCGCTGTTTCCGACATCTACAAAGCAATTAGCTACCGGCTGCCACCTATTGATATGGAAGAGTATTACACGGTTACTCTGCCGAGCTCTAGACAGCACCGACACTCAACAACAACAACACATCATTTGCAAACAATATTTACTGGTTTGCAAAAAATATTTTTAACCCAAATAGGTGAAATTAGATAATCTCCCACGGCACACCAGACTGTATCTCACGGCACATTAATGTGCCGCGGGACAGTGGTTGAAAAACACTGTTCCAGACTATTTGCTCACCGACCTCAAAGCTATTTTATTTGGTAGATGGTGTAATGATAAGTCAGACCAGTAGATGGCAGCCAAACATAAGAGATTAGTGTAGACTGCACCATGATTGGCAATATGACTCAAGTAAACGACACCAACATTTTATATGTTCCATTGAAAATATAGAACATTACACAGGCGCTCAAAAACCTATCAGAATGTTTTAGTACAACTGTAGTAAGCTATGAAGCCGCACCGTTTCATGGATTGTACTGTGCTACAATATACAAGTATTATTATGGTGTGTGTATCAGGTAAGACATTTTATCTGCTGTTTTGTTTCGCAATGTTATGCAAAAGAGACTTTTCTTACCTTCTGGTACCTGCTGATCTGTATTTGGGATCTGCATAAATCCTGAAAAATTGTGCGCGTAGTTGCTTTGTAGTCAGTGCTGACACTGTAGTCAATAAGCTTCTTATTTTTCTTAATGTTCTTGTTATGAGACATTCATCCTCCGCTGTTGGCATTTCTAATATAAAGTAGTATAAAGTTCTCACTTATATCTGTCAGTAAACTCGCCATCAAAGCGTTAAAACATACCGGCGTAGTGAGTTTACATTATTCACCCAAAGAACTTTAGTTATTAAAGAGTTACGGTCGGACGTTTTTTCACGAGGCACATTTCTGGCCTTGTTGTTGTTTCCGGATGAGGAGATGCTGCTCCGTTATTGATTGCAGTAAAGTCTGAGCATCATTAAAACAGTTAGCTCCGTCTTTTGACACTTCATCCACTCTCGTCCTTGCACGCTACACCGCTACAACAAAGATGACAGGGAGAAGACGCTGCCGAAACCGAGCCACATAAGTAAGACCGCTCACAAAACGGTACAACCGTTGGCCAAAGAACCAACATTATATGCTATGCAGACCACATGGAAGTGTTTTCAATGTAAAAAAAATGATAAATTAAAATGAGCCTTTTAATGCGCCCTATAAGGTGCGCCTTATATGTGAAAAAAGATCGATAATAGAGCATTCCTCGGCAGTGCGCCTTATAATCCGGTGCGCCCTACGGTCCGGAAAATACGGTAATGGTCTGTATACAAACTGACCAGGGTTATTTTATATTAGGAAGAAAATAAGAGATTGATTTCCACATACTTGATTACGTTTGGAAGTGACTCCAGCTGTGTTTGTGTCCATGCTTCCCTCCCTCCTCACTTTGGCTCCACATCAGGCCAGTCTTTAGTGCTGTCCATGGTCCTGGGCCATCAACACATTGTGAGTGTGACAGTGGGCTTTTCCACTCTTGGACTCAGTAAACCTGATTCAGGCTCAAATTCAAAATGTTGTCCAAAAATTGTTTTATCAGTGTCTATTTAGGCCCTCAGATCGGTGGATTTGCTTAGCTCGGTCTGATAAAAACTGCCTACAAAATAAAGTTTATTTGCAATATTGCGTAACCAGATTCATGCTTTGGGCGATTTAACGTAGCAAAATATGTGTTTGAACATAGTGTTTTTTATTTTTTTATTTCTTTATGTCTATTTACCAATCAATCAATCAATTAATAATTTTTTATTTATATAGCCCTAAGTCACAAGTGTCTCAAAGGGCTCCACAAACAACAACGACATCCTCGGTAAAGCCCACATAAGGGCAAGGAAAAACTCACCCCAGTGGGACGTCGGTGACAGTGACAATGATGACTATGAGAAAACTTGGAGAGGACCACAGGGGACCGAAAGCAATGGATGTCAAGCGGGTCTCCACAAGGGAGAGGGGGACAGAGGATGCTTACCGACCTGGAAGTTATTTTATTTGGTACATGATTAAATGATAAGTGTGACCAGTAGTCACATTTAAGAGTGTGACAGTCTCTTGCTGTCGTCGTGCGGGTTCAATGGACCACCCAGGAAGGACATCTTTTTAGCAGGTTTGACTCCGGTTTATTTTTCAATAATCAAGCTTTAGTGTAGGTTGGATCGCTTTGCAGCTGCTCCTTTCCACTGATCGCTCACGGTCCGCTCTTTCAGCCGCCGTAGTCGTCGTCCTCTTCTATGGCTCGCTCTCTGTCCCTCTTTTATCGCTCTTGCTCTTCATCAGGCTCTCCAAGTCCTTCCTCCTCGAACTCTCCTCCTTTTCCCCTTTTATACATCATCAGGAGAAATGTTAATAATTTCCCGGTGTGTGAGCCACGCACCTGAATTAGATTGCGGCGGCATCACTCCCTGCACGCAGGGCCTCTCCGCCCCGCCGCATCCTCCGCCTCCTTGCCGCCATTTTGGGCCAGGCTGCAGCGTGCCCTGCCCCACCGCCGGCCCGTTGGCTCCGCCTCTCCACAAAGAGATATGTGTAGACTGCAATATGACTCAAGTAAACAACACCAACATTGTATATGTTTTCAATAATTTTCTCATTGTTTCCAATCAGCTAGACCAAACATTAGTTCTAACCTTGAGGTTACCATATTTCCTTGAATTGCCGCCGGGACGCTAATGAATTTAAAACCTCTTCTCACTCTGACGCTTACCAAAGGCATGCGGTAAAAGCAAGCATGCGCTAATTATTTTAAAACCTATTCTCACTCCGGCACTTAACAAAGACATGCGGTAAATTTAGGCCTGTGCTTAAAAATTTGAGTGTGATGTAAGGACACCATCATGAAAAGCACATTTAATAAAAAAAATGTTATTATGGTCTTACCTTTACTTATAAATGAAGTCCATCCTTCTGATCAAAAGCATCGATAACTTGTTTATAGAAGTCTTCCTTATCTTTCTTCAGTTTTAAAAGTCTCTCTGTCTCCATGGAGATCTTCCTTTATTACCTCCTGCTTCCATTGAAAGTCCAGTTTAGAAAACTGTTTTATTTTAGATATGTAATCCTCCATGTTAAAAGTGCAAGCGAGAGGAAAAAATAAACTCACGCTGCTCACTCTTGCTGCTTGTTGTCACTTCTTCTGCAGCCGAGTAGTCGCAAGAAGGATCACTAGCGCCCTCTACCACCAGGAGGCGGGAGTCATTTAATGACTCATATTTGACACACGCAGCTACGGTATATTAATAAAACATAGCTGCTTACTGTTCTTTTTAGCATATTCAATAGCTTGGACCTTAAATCCTACTGAATAGCTCTTAATCTTCTTCCCTTTATGCGATTTCAAATGATTGAAGTCAGTCTCCTCCATTTTGAAAATGATGACGGGTGAAGTGTCACTCGTGACGTGACGAGTTTGACCCGGCGGAAATTATAGCCATATGTTAATTATTTTGCGAAACGAGTTTGACCCGGCAGTAATTCTAGGCAGGCGCATACTATATACCCGGCGGCAATTCAAGGAAATATGGTACTGGGAATTGAATCTTTCCAGAGAAAGTGGAACTTGTGATGTAAAGTGTTGTAATTGTATGCATGTTTGAAATAAAGTCCAACCATAAATGTTGGGGTAGGCGTTAGGGCTGATTGATGAGAAGACTTCAAAGGCGATCATTGACCTGCGACCCAGGTGGTCTCGGTGCACGTCTGGTCATCTTAATGCTGGGAAATTGTGTTTGTTGTGGACAAAGCGCAGAATTCCAATAATTCTCTGTAGCATCCCCTTGAGGGTGACTGGGGTCACACGCCTAAGTGCTTTCCGGTTGAGGCAGGAACATTCCACAACCCCAAGGTGCAGGGAAATTACCCTCTGATTCACTGCGGACGACTCCACAACACCTGTGGCAAGACGGGTGACTCGCGATGCAACGTACCAAGAGTTTGAGTCCACTTCTGAAATAAACGCGAGAGGTCACGTTACATGTCCAAAAAAAAAACTGATTGTGCAAACAAAGACCTGGTTTCTCTGGTTTTGGCACTGAAGTCAAACACCCGGCATGGTGTGTACCCCCACAGTCTTCTACCTGTTAGGAATGGACAATACTTGGCTTTATGAGATGAAGGTGTGAGTCCATTGTGAACAATTCAGTTCATAAACATTGCATTGGCAGACTACAAAACCCAAAACCAGGAAAGTTGGCACGTTGTGTAAATCGTACAAAACTAAAAATACATTGATTTGCAAATACTTTTCAACTTATATTCAATTGAATTGACTGCAAAGACGTTCGACCTGGAAAACATTGTTATTTTTTGCAAATGCTAGCTCATTAGGAATTTGATGCCTGCAACTTGTTTCAGAAAAGTCGGCCCAAGTGGCAAAAAAAAAATGAGAAAGTTGAGGAATGCTCATCAAACACTTATTTGGACCAGCCCACAGGTGAAATGCTCAGTCATTCACAAACAAGGATTGAGAAACGGTCCCCACTTTGTGAACAAATATGTCCAACAGTTTTAGAACAACATTTCTCAATGAGCTATTGCCAGGAATTTAGGGATTTCAACATCTACGGTCCGTAATGTCATCAAAAGGTTCGGAGACTCCGGAGAAATGAATTGATTAACGCGGACCCCGACTTAAACAAGTTGAAAAACTTATTGGGGTGTTACCATTTAGTGGTCAATTGTACGAAATATCTACTGAACCGTGCAATCTACTAATAAAAGTTTCAGTCAATCAATCAATCAATGCACGTAAGCAGCAATGCCTTTGACCTTGGATCCCTCAGGCGGTACTGCATCAAAAACCGACATCAGTGCGTAAAGGATATCACCACACAGGTTCAGGAACACTTCAGAAAACCACTCTCAGTAACTTCAGTTCGTAGCTACACCTGTAAGTGCAAGTTAAAACTCTACTATGCAGAGTCGAAACCATATATCAACAACACCCAGAAACGCCGCCGGCTTCGCTGGGCCCGAGATCATCTAAGATGGACTGATGCAAAGTGGAAAAGTGTTCTGTGGTCTGACGACTCCACATTTCAAATTGTTTTTGGAAACTGTGGACGTTGTCTTCCAGACCGAAGAGGGACAGAACGATCCCGATTGTTATCGGCGCAAAGTTCAAAAGCCAGCATCTGTGATGGTATGGGGGTGTATTAGTGGCCAAGGCAAGGGTAACTTACACATCTGTGAAGGCATCATTAATGCTGAAAGGTTCATACAGGTTTTGGAGCATGGACGCCCCTGCTTATTTCAGCAAGACAATGCCAAGCCACGTGTTACAACAGCGTGGCTTCATAGTAAAAGAGTGTGGCTAATAGAGTGGCCTGCCTGTAGTCCAGACCTGTTCCCCATTAAAAATGTTTGGCGCATTATGAAGCTTAAAACACTACAACTGTCAGTTTCGTCCCTGACAGTTTGGTTATGTTTTAGTTTTTTCCTCTGCATTTGTCTTTGTTTCCTCTGTGTGTGTAGTATTTCCTGTCAGCGCTCTTATTTTGTCTGTTTCCTGTGTTTCTCCCTGAGCGCTGTTTCCCCTCAGCTGTGGCTGATTGGCACCTGGCCACACCTGGTGTCAATCAGCCCACTCCTATTTAGACCTGTTTTCCCCTCCAGTCAGTGCTGGATTCTTGTCGTTGCTACCTGTTGTGTCCTGTCATGTGGTGTGGTGTCGATGTCACTCCTACCTGTCTTGTCGCTTGTAGCTTTGTCTACTTCTGTTCACTGTGTTCATGCCATAGTTCCGTTTTGCCACAGTAAGTGTTTTTGTTCTTAGCCAAGTTTGTTAGCCGCCTCGTGCGCGGCTTTTGTTTGTACCCTTTTGTTTTTTTTCTTGTTTTAAATTAAATCATGTTTACCTGCACGATGCCTGCCGCCTTCTCTGCATCTTGGGGTTCGTCTTGAACTCGCTCTGACAACAACGGAGACCCCGGACTGTTGAACAACTTAAGCTGTACATCAAGTAAGAATGAGAAATAATTCCACCTGAAAAGCTTCACAAATTGGTCTAATCAGTTCCCAAACATTTACTAAGTGTTGTTAAAGGGGAACATTATCACAATTTCAAACGGGTTAAAAACAATAAAAATCAGTTCCCACTGGCTTGTTGTATTTTTTGAAATTTTTTTTCAAAATTTTACCGGTCTCGGAATATCCCTAAAAAAAGCTTTAAAGTGCTTGATTTTCGCAATTTGCGATGCCACTATCCATTTCCCTGTGACGTCACACAGTGCTGCCAATGTAAACAAACAATGGGAATACCACAGCAAGATATAGCGACATTAGCTCGGATTCAAACTCGGATTTCAGCGACTTAAGCGATTCAACAGATTACGCATGTATTGAAACAGATGGTTGGAGTATGAAAATATTGAAGAAGAAACTGAAGCTATTGAGCGAATAGCTATTGACGCTATTCATAGCCATAGCATGGCCGAATAGCTGCGTTAGCATTGCCGGATCAGGACTTTCGCATCTTTTGACACTGGAGCAACTTAAATCGGTCGATTGGTAAGTGTTTTTTTCGCATTAAATGTGGGTGGAAGTAAACGTAATATAGTTGCAAATGCATCTGCAGGTTATCCATATATCTCTGTGCCATGTCTGCTTTAGCACTGCCGGTAAATAGCATGTTAGCATCGATTAGCATAGCATGTTAGCATCGATTAACTGGCAGTCAACATCAACAAAACTCACCTTTGTGATTTCTGTGACTTTATCGTTACAAATGCATCTGCAGGTTATCCATACATCTCTGCCATGTCTGCTTTAGCACCGCCGGTAAATAGCATGTTAGCGTCGATTAGCTGGCAGTCATGCTGTGACCAAATATGTCTGATTAGCACATAAGTCAACAACATCAACAAAACTCACCTTTGTGATTTGGTTGACTTAATGGTTACAAATGCATCTGCAGGTTATCCATACATCTCTGTGCCATGTCTGCCTTAGCATCGCCGGTCAAATGTGGAGACACTCTGGTACATTCAATGGGGGTCTGGCGGCAGACACTTTGGCATCTTGGGGCCAGTGGTGCAACTTGAATCCCTCCCTGTTAGTGTTGTTACACCCTCCGACAACACACCCACCAGGCATGATGTCTCCAAGGTTCCAAAAAATAGTCGAAAAAATGGAAAATAACAGAGCTGAGACCCGGTGTTTGTAATGTGAAAATGAAAATGGCGGGTGTGTTACCTCGGTGACGTCACATTCTGACGTCATCGCCTCCAGCGCGATAAACAGAAAGGCGTTTAATTTGCCAAAATTCACCCATTTAGAGTTCGGAAATCGGTTAAAAAAATAGATGGTCTTTTTTCTGCAACATCAAGGTATATATTGACGCTTACATAGGTCTGCTGATAATGTTCCCCTTTAAAAGGAAAGGCCATGTAACACAGTGGTAAAAAAATGCCCCTGTGCCAACTATTTTGCAATGTGTTGCAGCCATTGAATTCTAAGTTAATGATTATTTGCACCCAAAAAAAAATGTAGCTTCCCAGTTTGAACGATAAATATCTTGTTTTTGCAATAAACTCAATTGGATATAAGTTGAAAAGGATTTGCCAATTATTGTATTCTTTTTTTATTTACCATTTGCACTAGGGATGCACCTAAATGAAAATTTGTGGCCGAAGCCGAAAAAAATTTAAAAGCTTGGCCGAAGGCCAAATACCAAATACCAAATAATGAATGCAGTTTTTCACGATTTGTTTAATATTGCATAAATAGCCTAAAATAAATAATTAGACATGTTTTTCAAATAAAGTAATGTTTTATTGAATATTGACATTTTTTTTTAATAATCCAGTAGCCTTTGCTTTTCGAAAAAAGCACAGTTTTTCATTTATATTAGGCCTTCAAACAAAACATGCATTCCAAAAAAAAATAAAGTGCATTAAAGTGGATAAACCCACAACAAATGAATTATTGTCCTTTTGGCAAAAGTCTGCTTAGCCACAGTAGATATGCTAATAATGTAAACAGAAGGCTCAAGTAAATCTCAATTAAGTGTGTGCTTGTAACCTCATACACTTATACAGGTAGCCTACACAACAGGCTAATAATGTAAACAGAGGCCCCACTAAATCTCAATAAGTGTGTGCTTGTAACCTCATACACTTATACAGGTAGCCTACACAACAGGCTAATAATGTAAACAGAAGGCTCAAGTAAATCTCAATTAAGTGTGTGCTTGTAACCTCATACACTTATACAGGTAGCCTACACAACAGGCTAATAATGTAAACAGAGGCCCCACTAAATCTCAATAAGTGTGTGCTTGTAACCTCATACACTTATACAGGTAGCCTACACAACAGGCTAATAATGTAAACAGAGGCCCCACTAAATCTCAATAAGTGTGTGCTTGTAACCTCATACACTTATACAGGTAGCCTACACAACAGGCTAATAATGTAAACAGAAGGCTCAAGTAAATCTCAATAAGTGTGTGCTTGTAACCTCATACACTTATACAGGTAGCCTACACAACAGGCTAATAATGTAAACAGAGGCCCCACTAAATCTCAATAAGTGTGTGCTTGTAACCTCATACACTTATACAGGTAGCCTACACAACAGACTAATAATGTAAACAGAGGCCCCACTAAATCTCAATAAGTGTGTGCTTGTAACCTCATACACTTATACAGGTAGCCTACACAACAGGCTAATAATGTAAACAGAGGCCCCACTAAATCTCAATAAGTGTGTGCTTGTAACCTCATACACTTATACAGGTAGCCTACACAACAGGCTAATAATGTAAACAGAGGCCCCACTAAATCTCAATAAGTGTGTGCATGTAACCTCATACACTTATACAGGTAGCCTACACAACAGGCTAATAATGTAAACAGAAGGCTCAAGTAAATCTCAATAAGTGTGTGCTTGTAACCTCATACACTTATACAGGTAGCCTACACAACAGGCTAATAATGTAAACAGAGGCCCCACTAAATCTCAATAAGTGTGTGCTTGTAACCTCATACACTTATACAGGTAGCCTACACAACAGACTAATAATGTAAACAGAGGCCCCACTAAATCTCAATAAGTGTGTGCTTGTAACCTCATACACTTATACAGGTAGCCTACACAACAGGCTAATAATGTAAACAGAGGCCCCACTAAATCTCAATAAGTGTGTGCTTGTAACCTCATACACTTATACAGGTAGCCTACACAACAGGCTAATAATGTAAACAGAGGCCCCACTAAATCTCAATAAGTGTGTGCATGTAACCTCATACACTTATACAGGTAGCCTACACAACAGGCTAATAATGTAAACAGAAGGCTCAAGTAAATCTCAATAAGTGTGTGCTTGTAACCTCATACACTTATACAGGTAGCCTACACAACAGACTAATAATGTAAACAGAGGCCCCACTAAATCTCAATAAGTGTGTGCTTGTAACCTCATACACTTATACAGGTAGCCTACACAACAGGCTAATAATGTAAACAGAAGGCTCAAGTAAATCTCAATAAGTGTGTGCTTGTAACCTCATACACTTATACAGGTAGCCTACACAACAGGCTAATAATGTAAACAGAGGCCCCACTAAATCTCAATAAGTGTGTGCTTGTAACCTCATACACTTATACAGGTAGCCTACACAACAGGCTAATAATGTAAACAGAGGCCCCACTAAATCTCAATAAGTGTGTGCATGTAACCTCATACACTTATACAGGTAGCCTACACAACAGGCTAATAATGTAAACAGAAGGCTCAAGTAAATCTCAATAAGTGTGTGCATGTAACCTCATACACTTATACAGGTAGCCTACACAACAGGCTAATAATGTAAACAGAGGCCCCACTAAATCTCAATAAGTGTGTGCTTGTAACCTCATACACTTATACAGGTAGCCTACAAAACAGGCTAATAATGTAAACAGAGGCCCCACTAAATCTCAATAAGTGTGTGCATGTAACCTCATACACTTATACAGGTAGCCTACACAACAGACTAATAATGTAAACAGAAGGCTCAAGTAAATCTCAATAAGTGTGTGCTTGTAACCTCATACACTTATACAGGTAGCCTACACAACAGGCTAATAATGTAAACAGAAGGCTCAAGTAAATCTCAATAAGTGTGTGCTTGTAACCTCATACACTTATACAGGTAGCCTACACAACAGGCTAATAATGTAAACAGAGGCCCCACTAAATCTCAATAAGTGTGTGCTTGTAACCTCATACACTTATACAGGTAGCCTACACAACAGGCTAATAATGTAAACAGAAGGCTCAAGTAAATCTCAATAAGTGTGTGCTTGTAACCTCATACACTTATACAGGTAGCCTACACAACAGGCTAATAATGTAAACAGAAGGCTCAAGTAAATCTCAATAAGTGTGTGCTTGTAACCTCATACACTTATACAGGTAGCCTACACAACAGGCTAATAATGTAAACAGAGGCCCCACTAAATCTCAATAAGTGTGTGCTTGTAACCTCATACACTTATACAGGTAGCCTACACAACAGGCTAATAATGTAAACAGAGGCCCCACTAAATCTCAATAAGTGTGTGCATGTAACCTCATACACTTATACAGGTAGCCTACACAACAGACTAATAATGTAAACAGAAGGCTCAAGTAAATCTCAATAAGTGTGTGCATGTAACCTCATACACTTATACAGGTAGCCTACACAACAGGCTAATAATGTAAACAGAAGGCTCAAGTAAATCTCAATAAGTGTGTGCATGTAACCTCATACACTTATACAGGTAGCCTACACAACAGGCTAATAATGTAAACAGAGGCCCCACTAAATCTCAATAAGTGTGTGCATGTAACCTCATACACTTATACAGGTAGCCTACACAACAGGCTAATAATGTAAACAGAGGCCCCACTAAATCTCAATAAGTGTGTGCATGTAACCTCATACACTTATACAGGTAGCCTACACAACAGGCTAATAATGTAAACAGAGGCCCCACTAAATCTCAATAAGTGTGTGCTTGTAACCTCATACACTTATACAGGTAGCCTACACAACAGACTAATAATGTAAACAGAGGCCCCACTAAATCTCAATAAGTGTGTGCTTGTAACCTCATACACTTATACAGGTAGCCTACACAACAGGCTAATAATGTAAACAGAGGCCCCACTAAATCTCAATAAGTGTGTGCTTGTAACCTCATACACTTATACAGGTAGCCTACACAACAGGCTAATAATGTAAACAGAGGCCCCACTAAATCTCAATAAGTGTGTGCATGTAACCTCATACACTTATACAGGTAGCCTACACAACAGGCTAATAATGTAAACAGAAGGCTCAAGTAAATCTCAATAAGTGTGTGCTTGTAACCTCATACACTTATACAGGTAGCCTACACAACAGACTAATAATGTAAACAGAGGCCCCACTAAATCTCAATAAGTGTGTGCTTGTAACCTCATACACTTATACAGGTAGCCTACACAACAGGCTAATAATGTAAACAGAAGGCTCAAGTAAATCTCAATAAGTGTGTGCTTGTAACCTCATACACTTATACAGGTAGCCTACACAACAGGCTAATAATGTAAACAGAGGCCCCACTAAATCTCAATAAGTGTGTGCTTGTAACCTCATACACTTATACAGGTAGCCTACACAACAGGCTAATAATGTAAACAGAGGCCCCACTAAATCTCAATAAGTGTGTGCATGTAACCTCATACACTTATACAGGTAGCCTACACAACAGGCTAATAATGTAAACAGAAGGCTCAAGTAAATCTCAATAAGTGTGTGCATGTAACCTCATACACTTATACAGGTAGCCTACACAACAGGCTAATAATGTAAACAGAGGCCCCACTAAATCTCAATAAGTGTGTGCTTGTAACCTCATACACTTATACAGGTAGCCTACAAAACAGGCTAATAATGTAAACAGAGGCCCCACTAAATCTCAATAAGTGTGTGCATGTAACCTCATACACTTATACAGGTAGCCTACACAACAGACTAATAATGTAAACAGAAGGCTCAAGTAAATCTCAATAAGTGTGTGCTTGTAACCTCATACACTTATACAGGTAGCCTACACAACAGGCTAATAATGTAAACAGAAGGCTCAAGTAAATCTCAATAAGTGTGTGCTTGTAACCTCATACACTTATACAGGTAGCCTACACAACAGGCTAATAATGTAAACAGAGGCCCCACTAAATCTCAATAAGTGTGTGCTTGTAACCTCATACACTTATACAGGTAGCCTACACAACAGGCTAATAATGTAAACAGAAGGCTCAAGTAAATCTCAATAAGTGTGTGCTTGTAACCTCATACACTTATACAGGTAGCCTACACAACAGGCTAATAATGTAAACAGAAGGCTCAAGTAAATCTCAATAAGTGTGTGCTTGTAACCTCATACACTTATACAGGTAGCCTACACAACAGGCTAATAATGTAAACAGAGGCCCCACTAAATCTCAATAAGTGTGTGCTTGTAACCTCATACACTTATACAGGTAGCCTACACAACAGGCTAATAATGTAAACAGAGGCCCCACTAAATCTCAATAAGTGTGTGCATGTAACCTCATACACTTATACAGGTAGCCTACACAACAGACTAATAATGTAAACAGAAGGCTCAAGTAAATCTCAATAAGTGTGTGCATGTAACCTCATACACTTATACAGGTAGCCTACACAACAGGCTAATAATGTAAACAGAAGGCTCAAGTAAATCTCAATAAGTGTGTGCATGTAACCTCATACACTTATACAGGTAGCCTACACAACAGGCTAATAATGTAAACAGAGGCCCCACTAAATCTCAATAAGTGTGTGCATGTAACCTCATACACTTATACAGGTAGCCTACACAACAGGCTAATAATGTAAACAGAGGCCCCACTAAATCTCAATAAGTGTGTGCATGTAACCTCATACACTTATACAGGTAGCCTACACAACAGGCTAATAATGTAAACAGAGGCCCCACTAAATCTCAATAAGTGTGTGCATGTAACCTCATACACTTATACAGGTAGCCTACACAACAGGCTAATAATGTAAACAGAGGCCCCACTAAATCTCAATAAGTGTGTGCATGTAACCTCATACACTTATACAGGTAGCCTACACAACAGGCTAATAATGTAAACAGAGGCCCCACTAAATCTCAATAAGTGTGTGCATGTAACCTCATACACTTATACAGGTACACAACATATCCCAACGTCACCGCGTCAAAAAATTGCGTCACACGCCACTATTCGGCCTTGTTTTTAACTCATTCCACCGAAGGCCGAATGTGGCTTTTTTTGCCATATTCGGCCGAATATATTCGGTTACCGATTAATCGATGCATCCCTAGTTTACACAAGGTGCCAACTTCACTGTTTTTTCTCTAATAACATTCTGTAGTCTTTTTTTGTTTCATTTCCAGCCAAATAAAGATTGACTCAAATTCCAAAATCCAGATAATGAACTTGCTTCTTTCTTAATCCAGGACTTTGCCTGGTACTGCTGGGAACAGTCACGCACCCTCCAAGGTATCTTTCAATGCAAAGTTGGGGTGGACAACTCCTTCTAATGAGGCAGACAGCCATGTTAAGGGTGGTGGGAGGGCCATGGTTTATCTTCATTTGATATATTGCCTCCTTAATGGGTCTTTTTCACTTGTGTTGGAGTCTTAACATATCACAAGAATAACAAATAATTTCAGCCTCCTTAGGTTTTTCTACTCTTTTATTTGACGGATGTTAGTTACACAAAGTCTGACTTCCGTGCAGGCAGTGTGGACTCACTTCCCGCTTAGTGTTAAACTTTTCAATCTGGCCCGACGGACATTCCCCAAATCCTTTTTTTAAAGTGTAGCTGCCATCATGATGTACACTCATGTTTTATAATGAGCGTAAGTCTACAACTATACAAAGTACAAACCCCGTAAAATTGTGTTAGATGTAAATATAAACACAATACAATGATTTGCAAATCCTTTTCAAGCCATATTCAGTTGAATATGCTACAAAGACAACATATTTGATGTTCAAACTCATAAACTTTATTCTTTTTTTGCAAATAATAATTAACTTAGAATTTCATGGCTGCAACACGTGCCAAAGTAGTTGGGAAAGGGCATGTTCACCACTGTGTTACATCACCTTTTCTTTTAACAACACTCAATAAACGTTTGGGAACTGAGGAAACTAATTGTTGAAGCTTTGAAAGTGGAATTCTTTCCCATTCTTGTTTTATGTAGAGCTTCAGTCCTTCAACAGTCCGGGGTCTCCGCTGTCGTACTTTACGCTTCATAATGCACCACACATTTTCCATGGGAGACAGGTTTGGACTATAGGCAAGTCAGTCTAGTACACGCACTCTTTTACTATGAAACCACGCTGTTGTAACACATGGATTGGCATTGTCTTTCTGAAATAAGCAGGGGCGTCCATGATAACGTTGCTTGGATGACAGCATATGTTGTTCCAAAACCTGTATGTACCTTTCAGCATTAATGGTGCCTTCACACATGTGCAAGTTACCCATGCCTTGGGCACTAATACACCCCCATACCATCACACATGTGTAAGTTACCCATGTCTTGTTCACTAATACACCCCCATACCATCACACATGTGTAAGTTACCCATGTCTTGGGCACTAATACACCCCCATACCATCACACATGTGTAAGTTACCCATGCCTTGGGCACTAATACACCCCCATACCATCACACATGTGTAAGTTACCCATGTCTTGGGCACTAATACACCCCCATACCATCACACATGTGTAAGTTACCCATGTCTTGGGCACTAATACACCCCCATACCATCACACATGTGTAAGTTACCCATGCCTTGGGCACTAATACACCCCCATACCATCACACATGTGTAAGTTACCCATGCCTTGTTCACTAATACACCCCCATACCATCACACATGTGTAAGTTACCCATGTCTTGGGCACTAATACACCCCCATACCATCACACATGTGTAAGTTACCCATGTCTTGTTCACTAATACACCCCCATACCATCACACATGTGTAAGTTACCCATGTCTTGTTCACTAATACACCCCCATACCATCACACATGTGTAAGTTACCCATGCCTTGGGCACTAATGCACCCCCATACCATCACACACGTGTAAGTTACCCATGCCTTGGGCACTAATACACCCCCATACCATCACACATGTGTAAGTTACCCATGTCTTGGGCACTAATGCACCCCCATACCATCACACATGTGTAAGTTACCCATGTCTTGGGCACTAATACACCCCCATACCATCACACATTTGTAAGTTACCCATGCCTTGGGCACTAATACACCCCCATACCATCACACATGTGTAAGTTACCCATGTCTTGTTCACTAATACACCCCCATACCATCACACATGTGTAAGTTACCCATGTCTTGGGCACTAATACACCCCCATACCATCACACATGTGTAAGTTACCCATGTCTTGGGCACTAATACACCCCCATACCATCACACATGTGTAAGTTACCCATGCCTTGGGCACTAATACACCCCCATATCATCACACATGTGTAAGTTACCCATGCCTTGTTCACTAATACACCCCCATACCATCACACATGTGTAAGTTACCCATGTCTTGGGCACTAATACACCCCCATACCATCACACATGTGTAAGTTACCCATGTCTTGTTCACTAATACACCCCCATACCATCACACATGTGTAAGTTACCCATGTCTTGTTCACTAATGCACCCCCATACCATCACACATGTGTAAGTTACCCATGCCTTGGGCACTAATACACCAACATACCATCACACATGTGTAAGTTACCCATGCCTTGGGCACTAATACACCCCCATACCATCACACATGTGTAAGTTACCCATGTCTTGGGCACTAATGCACCCCCATACCATCACACATGTGTAAGTTACCCATGTCTTGGGCACTAATACACCCCCATACCATCACACATGTGTAAGTTACCCATGCCTTGGGCACTAATACACCCCCATACCATCACACATGTGTAAGTTACCCATGTCTTGGGCACTAATACACCCCCATACCATCACACATGTGTAAGTTACCCATGTCTTGGGCACTAATACACCCCCATACCATCACACATGTGTAAGTTACCCATGCCTTGGGCACTAATACACCCCCATACCATCACACATGTGTAAGTTACCCATGTCTTGGGCACTAATACACCCCCATACCATCACACATGTGTAAGTTACCCATGTCTTGTTCACTAATACACCCCCATACCATCACACATGTGTAAGTTACCCATGTCTTGGGCACTAATACACCCCCATACCATCACACATGTGTAAGTTACCCATGCCTTGGGCACTAATACACCCCCATACCATCACACATGTGTAAGTTACCCATGCCTTGGGCACTAATACACCCCCATACCATCACACATGTGTAAGTTACCCATGTCTTGGGCACTAATACACCCCCATACCATCACACATGTGTAAGTTACCCATGCCTTGGGCACTAATACACCCCCATACCATCACACATGTGTAAGTTACCCATGTCTTGGGCACTAATACACCCCCATACCATCACACATGTGTAAGTTACCCATGTCTTGGGCACTAATACACCCCCATACCATCACACATGTGTAAGTTACCCATGCCTTGGGCACTAATACACCCCCATACCATCACACATGTGTAAGTTACCCATGCCTTGGGCACTAATACACCCCCATACCATCACAGATGTGTAAGTTACCCATGTCTTGGGCACTATTACACCCCCATACCATCACACATGTGTAAGTTACCCATGTCTTGGGCACTAATACACCCCCATACCATCACACATGTGTAAGTTACCCATGCCTTGGGCACTAATACACCCCCATACCATCACACATGTGTAAGTTACCCATGCCTTGGGCACTAATACACCCCCATACCATCACAGATGTGTAAGTTACCCATGTCTTGGGCACTATTACACCCCCATACCATCACACATGTGTAAGTTACCCATGTCTTGGGCACTAATACACCCCCATACCATCACACATGTGTAAGTTACCCATGCCTTGGGCACTAATACACCCCCATACCATCACACATGTGTAAGTTACCCATGCCTTGGGCACTAATACACCCCCATACCATCACACATGTGTAAGTTACCCATGCCTTGGGCACTAATACACCCCCATACCATCACACATGTGTAAGTTACCCATGCCTTGGGTACTAATACACCCCCATACCATCACAGATGTGTAAGTTACCCATGTCTTGGGCACTAATACACCCCCATACCATCACACATGTGTAAGTTACCCATGTCTTGGGCACTAATACACCCCCATACCATCACACATGTGTAAGTTACCCATGCCTTGGGCACTAATACACCCCCATACCATCACACATGTGTAAGTTACCCATGCCTTGGGCACTAATACACCCCCATACCATCACAGATGTGTAAGTTACCCATGTCTTGGGCACTATTACACCCCCATACCATCACAGATGTGTAAGTTACCCATGTCTTGGGCACTAATACACCCCCATACCATCACACATGTGTAAGTTACCCATGTCTTGGGCACTAATACACCCCCATACCATCACACATGTGTAAGTTACCCATGCCTTGGGCACTAATACACCCCCATACCATCACACATGTGTAAGTTACCCATGCCTTGGGCACTAATACACCCCCATACCATCACACATGTGTAAGTTACCCATGCCTTGGGCACTAATACACCCCCATACCATCACACATGTGTAAGTTACCCATGCCTTGGGCACTAATACACCCCCATACCATCACACATGTGTAAGTTACCCATGCCTTGGGCACTAATACACCCCCATACCATCACACATGCTGGCTTTTCAACTTTGCGTCGATAACAGTCTGGATGGTTCGCTTCCCCGTTGGTCCTGATGACACGATGTCGAATATTTCCAAATATAATTTGAAATGTGGACTGGTCAGACTACAGAACACTTTTCCACTTTGCATCAGTCCATCTTAGATGATTTCGGGCCGGCAACAGCGACTGAGGAGCAAGAAAGAGCAAGATGCGGACCGGAGAGCACGAGACGGAGAAGCCAGCAGTGCCAGCGACGACAGCGCAAAAGACTGCCTTTATTTCAACAGTCTTTTATTTTTCAATAACATTTCTTTTTTGTGGCCATCTCAGCACTCTCCAGTCCGCCCTTTAGTCGGCCGCGTCTCCGTCTCTCGCGACTGTGTTGGATCCATTATGGATTGAACTTTCACAGTATCATGTTAGACCCGCTCGACATCCATTGCTTTCCTCCTCTCCAAGGTTCTCATAGTCATCATTGTGTTAGTTTTCCTTGCCCTTATGTGGGCCTACCGAGGAGGTGGTAGTGGTTTGTGCAGCCCTTTGAGACATTAGTGATTTAGGGCTATATAAGTAAACATTGATTGATTGATTGTGTCCAGGTGTGTGAGCCACGCACCTGATTTTGTCGGCGGTGTCGCTCCCGCTCCTCTCCACTCCGCCGCATTCTCCGCCTCCTCACCGCCATCTTGAGTAGGGCTACAGCGTGTCCTGCCCCGCCGTTGGCCCGTCAGCTCCGACCTCTCCACACATTGGTACTTTCAATTTAAACTTTATATCAGATTGCGGTGGGGTTTTATTTACCCTTTGCTTGATTGTAAAATATGTGGATCTGGTGGGGGCGTGAGGTTCAAATGTTGTCGATATTCAGTGTTTTATCGTTCATAGTTAAAATTGTAAATCCCACATTGTTTATTTTCATGCACATTCTGGGTGTCTCATTCAGTAATAACTATTTTTTAAAATTTTCCATTTACTTTTTTTAATGCGGTGGCCAATGTAGCCGTATGGGCAATGTGTAGCTGTATCAAATGTGCTGGTATTCCCCTCTTTTGAGTTGTGCAAAGTTTTTTTATTTTTTTATTAGTTCATTCACTCATCACATTGATTTATAGAGCGCACATACTCAGGCTGAGATGGATGTGTTTGAAGAGAAGTCTAAGGTATGCAGCTCAAGACCTCTGTCATAAATTCTGCGAGTGGCTTGCGAGTTTTAGGACCTCACACTAAGGAGGGCGTCAGAGCCAGCAGGGACTCATGTGTCACATTTTGCTGAGCCGGGATTTTATTTACAATTAGTCCAACCATATGGAAGTTTGTATTTGCGATGCAGCGTTCCGTGACACAGCCACCCTTACCGCAATGTAGTTTAGGTAGTGTAGTCTCAAACATCTCTACCCCCATGGGCGAGACCATGACCTGCGCATGATGGGACTAGCTGCAAGACCACCAACATGAAACCAGGTGATAAACACAATTATGGAATCATCCGTCTTGGAGGATGTTTATTCGGTTGTTTAATTTTGTAGAAAAAAGCAGATAACGAACATGACACCAAACTGTAATAATTTCAAATGGCAACTTTCTGGCTTTAACCCGTGTGCAATGTTCATATTGTTGTTACTCAGCCAGCGTTGGTGGGTCTGATGGACCCGTTGCATTTTGTAGCTTTTAATGCCTCACAATCAAACACTTTTATGTTAAAATCCTGAACAGATGTTTACCTTATCCCAATAAACATCTGTTCAGGTACACAGAACACCAGAGGGTCCAATGTGCGAGAAAATGAGAGCAGACAGTGTTGACAGACAACGTTGCAACCTTGTTTGGGAACCGCAGGTGCAGAAACAAAAATGAAGAATCCCTGTGGGATGCAGAAACTGGCAGAGAAATTTTCCGTGCAACGTTCATATTGTTGTTACTCAGCCAGCGTTGGTGGGTCTGATGGACCCGTTGCATTTTGTGGCATTTAATGCCTCACAATCAAACATTTTTATATTAAAAATACTGAACAATTTTTTACCTTATCCCAATAAACATTTTGTGTTTCTGCACCTGCGGTTCCCACACAAAGTTGCAACATAGTTTGTCAACACTGTCTGCTCTCATTTTCTCGCACATTTGACCCTCTGATGCTCTGTGTACCTACACTCTGTCCTCCTCCTGTCGAGGCCTGCTGTGTGTGTGTGTGTGTGTGTGTGTGTGTGTGTGTGTGTGTGTGTGTGTGTGTGTGTGTGTGTGTGTGTGTGTATTAGCCCCGGGTCCAGTGAAAGCAGACATCTTATATGTAATATAAATGTGTGGGAGGGGGTGTATGGTGTATGGTCATTAAATATGTATTCTGATATATGTTCTTCAGAGAAAATGAGCCAAAGTTAGTGAATCTCAGTTTGAAAAATTTAATAATTGTATCATTTTTCTTTTAATAAAAAATGAAAACGGGTCCCACTGACCCGAACATGACACAAGGGTTAAGCAACACATAAATTAATCCATCCATCCATCCATCCATTTCCTACCGCTTATTCCCTTCAGGGTTGCGGAGTGGTGCTGGTGCCTATCTCAGCTACAATCGGGCGGAAGGCGGGGTACAGCCTGGACAAGTCGCCACCTCATCGCAGGCAAAAATTAATCCAGAAAATAAATTGTAGTAGTGAGTAAGAGTTTAATTTTTAGACCAAGTAAAGCAAAAATATGGAATAACTCAATTCTGAGTTCCGTAGTCTCCTTAGGCCGGAGAATACGGTCCATCCAGACCCACACCTCCCACCACCTGAACAGTTTTTCCCCCCTCGGCCATCAGGCACATAAACAATACCAAGATCTGATAGCTCAGTTACAGCTCATTTTATTACTTATTCTGTGTTTGATGTGTTTTATGTTGCACAATTACACCCAAGAAAAATTCCTAGTTTCTGAACCTGTTCTCAAACAATGGCAACAACTATTCTGATCTGATTCTGATTCCTATTCTTAGGGTTATAAAGAATATTTCCATCTATGGAATCCTGAAAAACAAAGATCACCGAACTTGTACTTTGTTGCACCACATCTGGCTTTTAGTTTCAGAGGCATGGTCTAAAGAAGTAACAAACTGTACTCTTCATCAATCTCGCTCCAACTTTCTCTGATTGCCATTGTCAGATCAGCTTTGCAAGACCATGTTCTTACGTTTTTTTACCACAGACTTTCAGTTGGACTGAAATCCGGACTATTTTCAGGCCATGACATTTAGCTTATGTATCTTTCTTCAAGGAAAGGGATGAAGTGGTTACTGATCTCAAGGGAGCTGAGACCACAGTCCCCAGATGAACGCATTAGTACCACACTTTGTTGTTGAGGTCCTGCTCTTTCCAGGAGCTCCAGAAGACACAATTTGACACAATCTGACAATGCATGACTAAGACTAGGCTGGGGAAATGTTATGTTTTAGCTCTTTTTGCATCAACCCGACTTAACCTGTTTGGAAGCAGAAAAATGCTGAATATGAGTCCAACAACAGCATCCTTTCGGCCACTTCTGTAGACCTCTCCACTCCTGCATTTTTCCCTAGTATGTTTACATTTGTCGGTGTGGTAGGTCCTCTTGCTTGCTCCCAGAGCACTGGCTTGTTGTCAAAGAGTTCTAGGTGGGTGTGGCAATGACCTGCAAGGTCCATCCGGCTGGATGCAACCTTAGTAGATCCCATTCAGAAGATTGTTGGGAACATGCTCGTTCTGGTGATGTTCAGTACCACACACAGTATTCTGGTGTAGCATACATCCAAAGACTTCTGATGGATTAACCACGGTTTACATTGATTTGAACTCATTTCAGTAGGAGGGCAAGCTTTGAGTATTTTGAGTTACAACCTTAGTCGTGGAATGCACTGTGCTCCAAAGTTGAGGCACCACCGTACCTTTTTACAACAAATATTCTATACTCGATTTCTTGACTGTTGCAATCCTCTTCAATTTTCAACCTTTCCATAATGATCTTCAACAAAGATTCTGGCCTAGTCTCTAGGCTGGAATAACCACAGTTTACATTGATTTCTACTCATTTCAGTAGGACGGGGGGCTTTGAGTATTTGCCTAGTGGTTAGAGTGTCCGCCCTGAGATGGGTAGGTTGTGAGTTCAAACCCCGGCCGAGTCATACCAAAGACTATAAAAATGGGAGCCATTACCACCCTGCTTGGCACTCAGCATTAAGGGTTGGAATTGGGGGTTAAATCACCAACATTGATTCCCGGGCGCGGCACCGCTGCTGCTCACTGCTCCCCTCACCTCCCAGGGGGTGAACAAGAGTGATGGGTCAAATGCAAAGAATAATTTTGCCACACCTAGTGTGTGTGTGACAATCATTGGCACTTTAACTTTTTAACTTTATTTTGAGTAACGAGCTCAGTCGTGGAATGCACTGTGCTCATAAATTGAGGCACCACCGTACCTATTTTACAACAACGTATCTATACTCGATTTCTTGACTGTTACAATCCTCTACCACTTTCAACTTTTCCATGTTTATCTCCGACAAAGATTCTGGCTTAGTCTTCAGGCTGAATATCCTTTCCGATGCAGCCCTGGCTGAGAATTGAAAAGCATTCCTTCTGTGCCATAAAAAGCAGAAGTGTCATGTTTGTTTAGTTTTTGACTGGCTCAGTTCCTGTTTTGAGCACTTTGGGTTTGTGTTTTAGCTGCCGTGACTGCAGATTTGTTTTCACCTACCTCTGATTAGTGTTCAGGACACGCACCTGCTCCTGAGCACTAATCAGAGAGCTACTTATTCCCTGATTTTCGCCTCACTCAGTCTGGTTTTCTTATTTGCTTCACACAACATTTAGGTTTGTGATCCATGCTTTTGATTTTTGAGTTTTGCCTTAACTCCTCGTGCTATCGGCAGGCTTGCTTTGTTTGTCTGTTCCTGCCGGATCTATAAGAATAAATCACTGTCTTACCTGCAATTTGCCTCTGGAATTTCCGTCTGCATCCTGGGAGAACAGCCCATGCATAAACATGCGAACCAGATGTGACAGAAGTCTTACCATTACACCACTAGCGATGGTTCTTGGCTGTTAGAATAAAGCTACCATTAAAAAGATGGACTATTGCTATTTAGCGTTTACTTATTTCCCTTGAAATGTTCCTTCTTTTCCAATACAAACCTTGACAGTTATGTAGAGGGTAACACATGGACCAAGGACGAATGGTGTACGAGCTGCTAGACTGTGTTTGTGTGATATGTTCATAAAAAAGTAGTGTTTTTATACGGTGGTTTACTTTCTAAACTTACGTGACAGTTAGGAATGTTAAGAGCATTTTGCCGTTGACATTAAAGTTAACAGTGTTTAAAGAGTGTTAAATCATTTGAGCATTTTAGTATTAACAGTGTTAGCCTATTCTGACGCTTGCTTGACAGTTCATAATGTTAACATTACCTAAAACTTTGCCTGCGCAGTTGTCAATCGACGTTTTATGGTGGATGATGATTTATTTTTCCGTTATTTCCGAAGGGGAAAATAAATGGAAGGTCAATCGTTATTCTGGAAAGGAAGTTTTGACTTTGGAAGTGTCTCTGTGAATTAGTCCACTGGCTCTGTGATAACAGTAGTTTAATAATATACATATATATATATATATACTGCTAGTCCTCTCAAGTCTCTGGTCTCTAGACTAGACTAGACTTCCTTTTTATTGTCATTCAAACTTGAACTTTACAGTACAGATAAGAACCAAATTTAATTGCATTGCTTCATGGTAGTGCAGGATAAAAAATCAAAAAGGTGCAGATAAAAATGAATAGATTACTGCACGGATAAATATATCACACTTTTGCATATGCATCCACCTTTATGGATGTATGTTATATTGTCTTTATATTCCAGTGAGTTAGTCCATTTTGGGGGGTAATTGAGGGGATTATTATGATGCGTTCAAGAGTCTCTAACCATATATCTAGCCATCCATTTGTGTTTTGTGTATATCTTGTTCAGGATCAAGGTTAAATAGCTCTTTGGAGTATCCACATCAATACTAAATCTTAAAGGGAAACCGCACTTTTTTGGAATTTTGCTTATAACATTTTAAATAAATAAATAAATGGGTTGTATTTGTATAGCGCTTTTCTACCTTCAAGGTACTCAAAGCGTTTTGACACTATTTCCATCTATTTTACACTATTTTACCATCCTTATGAGAGACAGGAACGCACATGCTTTTTTAAATGCATTTTAACTCATAATAAAGCTAAATAAAAATCCGCTTACAATGGAGCCAAAGTGAGCCATGAAGTCGTTACGTCGGTTTCGTTTTTTCCGACCATTAAACCAAATGAATAACCTTCCAAAAAGCGCCAACAAATTATCCGTTTACATTTGGTGACCTGAATAAAAATGCACGCATTTAGTTGTATTCAGTGTTAAAAAATATTATTTGGCTCTCACGGAAATACATATTTGGCTTTCATGGCTCTCTCAGCCGAAAAAGTTCCCAACCCCTGCTCTATCAATTAACATTTCATTACACTATTCGTCTATTATAACAAATTTATGTCCATTAAATGTCATAACCAACGTGGTCAACTAATTATTGCAGCCTCAGTATTAACAAAAGCTCACGTGTTTGATCATTGGCAGGACATCTTTTTTTTTTTTTTTAAAAAGAACCTTCTAAATATGTGACGCCTAGTTAGAATTTATGATCAGTCTCCACCTTAATTGCACTTCTTTAAGATAAACTTGACTATGAAACCCCATCTTCCCCAGCATAACAGTGAGAGAAGCACACCTCATAAAAGCCTGCGAGGCTTGACTCCCTTCAAACGCAGCCAGCGATTAAGAGGTCGTGTTTGTTTACTTACAAAGCTCTCTGCAGCTCTTTAGGTTCCTAACACTTCCTAATTCAATTACTAAGGGAAGTGGTAGACAGCCCTAAATTTTCACAAAATACACAACGCTGGAACTCCCTTTGACCCCACTCACGCCGATGATGTGCTCGGTAATTGAATTGCTGTTATGTTTACATTCAATCTGGTTTAGTCTTATTTCCAACGTGCATACAGTTACCAACTGATACGTCACAATTTCCAGTTCCTCTTTTCAACATGTTCGAAAAGCAGTAGGGAGAAGCCGAGCTTATTTACAAACCCTGTTTCCATATGAGTTGGGAAATTGTGTTAGATGTAAATATAAACAGAATACAATGATTTGCAAATCCTTTTCAAGCCATATTCAGTTGAATATGCTACAAAGACAACATATTTCATGTTCAAACTCATAAACTTTATTCTTTTTGGGGGGGGGAAATATTAATTAACTTAGAATTTCATGGCTGCAACATGTGCCAAAGTAGTTGGGAAAGGGCATGTTCACCACTGTGTTACATCACCTTTTCTTTTAACAACACTCAATAAACGTTTGGGAACTGAGGAAACTAATTGTTGAAGCTTTGAAAGTGGAATTCTTTCCCATTCTTGTTTTATGTAGAGCTTCAGTCCTTCAACAGTCCGGGGTCTCCGCTGTCCTATTTTACACTTCATAATGTGCCACACATTTTCCATGGGAGACAGGTCTGGACTGCAGGCGGGCCAGGAAAGTACCCGCGCTCTTTTTTTACGAAGCCACGCTGTTGTAACACGTGCTGAATGTGTCTTGGCATTGTCTTGCTTAAATAAGCAGGGGCGTCCATGAAAAAGACGGCACTTAGATGGCAGCATGTGTTGTTACCGACGTTAATGAAACTGCCTAACAATAAACCCGCATAAGAAACCAAGAACATTGTCTTGCTGAAATAAGCAGGGGCGTCCATGAAAAAGACGGCACTTAGATGGCAGCATATGTTGTTACCGATGTTAATAAAACTGCCTAACAATAAACCCACATAAGAAACCAAGAACTCGCCCTCGATCATTCTACAGTTATAACGTCATTGGGCTGACACACTGTTTATATTGTGGGAAGGCGGACGTGAAAACAGGCTGTCAACATGTCACTCAGGCCCGCATGGAGCTGGAGGGGGCGTGGCCTCCAGCTCCGCCTGAGTTTCGGGAGATTGTCGGGTGAACATTTTTCCCGGAAGGTTTACGGGAGAGGCGCTGAATTTCGGGAGTCTCCCGGAAAATCCGGGAGGGTTGGCATGTATGAGCAGGGCTTTTATTGTGAAAATAGAATCCATGCAGTCGGTCTTCAGAGTTTTGACGGCAGGTATGACGCGAGAGTCTGTTGAAATAAAAAAGTGTTTCTCGCCTTCCTGTCGGTCATTTTTTCTTAAAAACCATCTGGCAGCAGCCGGCCTGATCTCACAAGACCTTAGGGTGCCGTGTTTCATGATCTGCTACTCGGATCATGGCATATTCTGGTTTTGTTCTGTTTTGTATATCACATCCTGTTTGTTATTTGACTTCCTTAGTTCCTGGGGGCACTTCCTGTTTTGTTCTATTGCTTGGTTACGTATTTGTCTCACCTGCCTTGTGTTTCTCACACGCACCTGCTTTTTGATCACCTCCCTATTTAAGCCTGCCTTTGTTTGCCATTCGGCCTCGCAGTGTAAATTTGCTCTTGATGCAACAGGTGACGTCGCTTTGTGGTAAATACCTTTCTGAACTCTATTAGCTACCATGCTATTTGTTTGTTTGTCTACCTAGCTCACATGCTAGCGCTTTCAGTTTCTTTCTAGCTCCCATGCTAGTTCTGTTTGTTTTGTTGTTAGTGCCTTCGTGCAAGTGTTTTTGTTCTTAGTTTGTTTTTGTAGTGTTGAATAAATCATCATTCCTTACTTTCACGTTATGTTCCATTCTGAGAGAAGGCGACTTCGCACCGTGAATGTTAATCGAGTGAAAACCTGTCGCGAACTCGAACGGCGAGAGCGAAGTTCGCCTTTATTCAAGCAGCCCTTTTGTCACGGAGGCGGCAGCGGGCCCAGATTCGGCGGTGAGTTGCGGGCACCGTTCAGTTTGGCGGCGGCCCACACCAGCTGAGAAAACACAGCTCACGTGTAGCCCGGTAGCTTGCTTGTATGGATGGTATTAGCCGCGCTGCCGTTTATGCTCTGCAGCAATACGGCAATAGAAACACATCGCACAGCATCTGCCACATATCCTGTGTTTAACAATATTACAGCCAAACCAAAATTATTTGGAGCCGCATGCGAGTGAGACCGCAGGCTGTTAACCTCCACACACACACACACACACACACACACACACACACACACACACACACACACACACACACACACACACACACACACACACACACACACACACACACACACACACACACACACACACACACACACACACACACAAGATGGTCGACGGTCTGGTAATGGGGAACACATTGTACGACTGGCTGTGACAATGCAGCAAAGCGAAGCTCGTTTCTAAAAGAAAAACCCTATTCATGTCTCGGCCGGTCCGCGTATTACGAATGCGCATATTGCCCGTCACCTCAAAAGGGGAGGGGGTGTCGCACTAATATACAACGAAAACTTTAACTTTAGTCCTAACTTAAATAATAAATATAAATCGTTTGAGGTGCTTTCTATGAAGTCTGCCACACCTCTGCCTCTGTGCCTGGCCGTTATCTACCGCCCTCCAGGGCCCTATTCGGACTTTATTAGTGAATTTTCAGAGTTTGTTGCTGATCTAGTGACGCACGCCGATAATATAATTATAATGGGGGACTTTAATATCCATATGAATACCCCATTGGACCCACCGTGCGTGGCGCTCCAGACTATAATTGATAGCTGTGGTCTTACACAAATAATAAATGAACCGACGCATCGCAGCGGTAATACGATAGACCTAGTGCTTGTCAGAGGTATCACCGTCTCCAAAGTTATGATACTCCCGTATACTAAAGTAATGTCCGATCATTACCTTATAAAATTCGAAGTTCAGACTCATGTTCGGCAAGCTAATAATAATAATAACTGCTATAGCAGCCGCAACATTAATGCTGCCACAACGACGACTCTTGCGGACCTACTGCCCTCGGTAATGGCACCGTTCCCAAAGTATGTGGGCTCTATTGATAACCTCACTAACAACTTTAACAACGCCCTGCGCGAAACCATTGATAGTATAGCACCGCTGAAGTTAAAAAAGGCTCCAAAAAGGCGTACGCCATGGTTTACTGAAGAAACTAGAGCTCAGAAATTATTATGTAGAAAGCTGGAACGCAAATGGCGCACGACTAAACTTGAGGTGCACCATCAAGCATGGAGTGATAGTTTAATAACTTATAAACGCATGCTTACCTTAGCTAAAACTAATTATTACTCAAATCTCATCCGCATTAATAAAAACGATCCAAAATTTTTGTTTAGTACAGTAGCATCGCTAACCCAACAAGGGACTCCTTCCAGTAGCTCCACCCATTCGGCAGATGACTTTATGAAGTTCTTTAATAAGAAAATTGAACTTATTAGAAAGGAGATTAAAGACAATGCGTCCCAGCTACAACGGGGTTATAGTAACACAGATACGATTGTATATACGGCGGATACTGCAAATATCCAAAATAGTTTCTCTCGTTTTGATGAAATAACATTAGAAGGATTGTTACGTGTAAATGGAATAAAACAAACAACATGTTTACTTGACCCACTTCCTGGGAAACTTATCAAGGAGCTTTTTGTATTATTAGGTCCATCAGTGCTAAATATTATAAACTTATCACTTTCCTCGGGCACTGTTCCCGTTGCATTCAAAAAAGCGGTTATTCATCCTCTCCTTAAAAGACCTAACCTCGATCCAGACCTCATGATAAACTACCGACCGGTGTCTCACCTTCCCTTTATTTCGAAAATCCTCGAAAAAATTGTTGCAGAGCAGCTAAATGAGCACTTAGCGTTTAACAATCTATGTGAAACCTTTCAATCCGGTTTCAGGGCAAATCACTCGACTGAGACAGCCCTCGCAAAACTGACTAATGATCTATTGCTAACGATGGACTCTGATGCGTCATCTATGTTGCTGCTCCTCGATCTTAGCGCTGCTTTCGATACCGTCGATCATAATATTTTATTAGAGCGTATCAAAATACGAATTGGTATTTCAGACTCAGCCCTGTCATGGTTTAACTCTTATCTTACTGATAGGATGCAGTGCGTCTCCTATAACAGTGTGACCTCGGACTATGTTAAGGTAACGTGTGGAGTTCCCCAGGGTTCGGTCCTTGGCCCTGTACTCTTCAGCATCTACATGCTGCCGCTAGGTGACGTCATACGCAAATACGGTATTAGCTTTCACTGTTATGCTGATGACACCCAACTTTACATGCCCCTAAAGCTGACCAACACGCCGGACTGTAGTCAGTTGGAAGCGTGTCTTAATGAAATTAAACAATGGATGTCCGCTAACTTTTTGCAACTTAATGCCAAAAAAACGGAAATGCTGATTATCGGTCCTGCTAGACACCGACCTCTATTTAATAATACAACTTTAACATTTGACAACCAAATAATAAAACAAGGTGACTCTGTAAAAAATCTGGGTATTATCTTCGACCCAACTCTCTCCTTTGAGTCACACATTAAAAGCGTTACTAAAACGGCCTTCTTTCATCTCCGTAATATCGCTAAAATTCGCTCCATTTTGTCCACTAAAGACGCCGAGATCATTATCCATGCGTTTGTTACGTCTCGTCTCGATTACTGTAACGTATTATTTTCGGGTCTCCCAATGTCTAGCATTAAAAGATTACAGTTGGTACAAAATGCGGCTGCTAGACTTTTGACAAGAACAAGAAAGTTTGATCATATTACGCCTGTACTGGCTCACCTGCACTGGCTTCCTGTACACTTAAGATGTGACTTTAAGGTTTTACTACTTACGTATAAAATACTACACGGTCTAGCTCCAGCCTATCTTGCCGATTGTATTGTACCGTATGTCCCGGCAAGAAATCTGCGTTCAAAAGACTCCGGCTTATTAGTGATTCCTAGAGCTCAAAAAAAGTCTGCGGGCTATAGAGCGTTTTCCGTTCGGGCTCCAGTACTCTGGAATGCCCTCCCGGTAACAGTTCGAGATGCTACCTCAGTAGAAGCATTTAAGTCTCATCTTAAAACTCATCTGTATACTCTAGCCTTTAAATAGACCTCCTTTTTAGACCAGTTGATCTGCCGCTTCTTTTCTTTCTCCTATGTCCCCCCCTCCCTTGTGGAGGGGGTCCGGTCAGATGACCATGGATGAAGTACTGACTGTCCAGAGTCGAGACCCAGGATGGACCGCTCGTCGGGACCCAGGATGGACCGCTCGCCTGTATCGGTTGGGGACATCTCTACGCTGCTGATCCGCTTGAGATGGTTTCCTGTGGACGGGACTCTCACTGCTGTCTTGGAGCCACTATGGATTGAACTTTCACAGTATCATGTTAGACCCGCTCGACATCCATTGCTTTCGGTCCCCTAGAGGGGGGGGGTTGCCCACATCTGAGGTCCTCTCCAAGGTTTCTCATAGTCAGCATTGTCGCTGGCGTCCCACTGAATGTGAATTCTCCCTGCCCACTGGGTGTGAGTTTTCCTTGCCCTTTTGTGGGTTCTTCCGAGGATGTTGTAGTCGTAATGATTTGTGCAGTCCTTTGAGACATTTGTGATTTGGGGCTATATAAATAAACATTGATTGATTGATTGATAACGTGGAGCTGTCATGTGGCCATTTGCACCATTGCTGTTCACACGGAAGGGTGTGGCGCCACGATGATGTAATATTCCCAGCCTGAAAAGTGCTGCGTAAAAGGGACTAAAGAGAGGGAGAGAAAAAGTCTGGTTTGTCATTAGTCTCCCTTTGAGGACCATCCAGACCACATATTTAGTGATCATCTGCGAAACAAATTATGCACTGTCGTATTTTCAGTATTTGTTTTGGCTCGGGGTAAGCCAATATTAGCCTGTCAGAGGGTCTCTATTGCTGTCAGCAGGAATAGCAGTTGATAACTGCGTATGATTATTCACTTATTGAGAACAAAATCTAAAACAACTACGGCCGTGTCCACAACAAGTGCTTTAACCTCTTAAACGAAGAATTATTTAGCCTAAACCCCGTTTTCAGCCACACTAAAACTTTCTTCTCAACCTTTTTTCAGTGATGTACCCCCTGTCAACATTTTTTAATTCAAGTACCCCCTAATCACAGCAAAGCATTTTTGCTTGAAAAAAAGAGATAAAGAAGTAAAATACAGCACTATGTCATCACTTTCTGATTTATTACATTGTATAACAGTGCAAAATATTGCTCATTTGTAGTGGTTTTTCTTCAACTATTAGGAAAAAAAGATATAAAAATAGCTAAAATCTTGTTGAAAAACAAATAAGTGATTCAATTCTAAATGCATATTTCTCCACATAGAAGTAATCATCAACTTAAAGTGTCCTCTTTGGGGATTGTAATAGAGATCCATCTGGATTCATCAACTTACTTCTAAACATTTCTTCACAAAAAAAGAAATCTTTAACATCAATATTTATGGAACATGTCCACAAAAAATCTAGCTGATTTTTTTTTTCCCAGTTTATGAACTTGCATTCATATTTTGTTGAAGTATTATTCAATAATCGTATTTATAAAGGATTTTGAATTGCGGCTATTTTTAGAATATTGTTCTTTAAATCTCACGTACCCCTTGGCATACCTTCATGTACCCCCATCTGAGAACCACTGCACTGAACTTTTGTTTAAGGCAGTGATTATCAACCTTTATTGAAAAAAATTAGCCAGAAATCATTAAAAAACAAATCTCAGTTGACAGTAAAAAGTCGTCGCAATTGTTGGACATGACTTTAAAGCAGGCCTGGGCAATTATTGACTCGGGGGGGGGGGCAGATTAAGATTTAAAAAAAAGTGTGTCCGAGGGCCAGTATATCTATTTTTGTCATGTCCCGGTGTTAAAGGCCTACTGTAATGAGATGTTCTTATTTAAACGGGGATAGCAGCTCCATTCTATGTGTCATACTTCATCATTTCCACATATTCTTGTTGAAAGGATTTAGTAGAGAACATCCACCATAAAGTTGGCAACTTTTGGTCGCTAATAAAAAAGCCTTGCCTGTACCGGAAGTAGCAGACGATGTGCGCGTGATGTCACGGGTTGTGGAGCTCCTCACATCTGAAAATTGTTTACAATCATGGCCACCAGCAGCGAGAGCGATTCGGACCGAGAAAGCCACGATTTCCCCATTAATTTGAGCGAGGATGAAAGATTTGTGGATGAGGAAAGTGAGAATGAAGGACTAGAAAAAAAAAAAAAAGACAGTGCAGTGGGAGCGATTCAGATGTTATTAGACACATCTACTAGGATAATTCTGGAAAATCCCTTATCTGCTTATTGTGTTACTTGTGTTTTAGAGAGATTATAATATATCTGAAAGTCGGAGGGGTGTGGCCACGGGTGTGGTGACCGCCATTGTCTCTGACAAGGCGAAGTGAAGGCAGCTGGTCGGGCCGAGCTGAACTTTTTTTTCCCCCTCCTCCACGGTGGAATCATCCCATGTTCGGGGGCAACCGGTCGGAGGAGGCAAGAGAGTCCGCAGCTGCCTCTTTGACAGCTGCAGGAGGAACGACGCAAGCTCCACTCATGTCTACGGTAAGGGCCGACTTATTACCACAATTTTCTCACCGAAACCTGCCGGTTGACATGTGGTCGGGAACCCTGTTCGCTTGACCGCTCTGTTCCATAGTAAAGCTTCATCTTCAAGAATGTAAACAAGGAAACACCGGCTGTGTTTGTGTTGCTAAAGGCAGCCGCAATACACCGCTTCCCACCTACATCTTTCTTCTTTGATGTCTCCATTATTAATTGAACAAATTGTAAAAGATTCAGCAACACAGATGTCCAGAATACTGTGTAATTATGCGATTAAAGCAGACTACTCATAGCTGTGATCGAGCTGGAAAAAAATGTCCACTACAATCCGTGACGTCACGCGGCATCATACTGCGACGTTTTCAACAGGATACTTTGCGGGAAATTTAAAATTGCAATTTAGTAAAGTAAAGCGGCCGTATTGTCATGTGTTGCAATGTTAATATTTCATCATTGATATATAAACTATCAGACTGCGTGGTCGCTAGTAGTGGCTTTCAGTAGGACTTTAAAGTTTAGTTTGGCTACGTTCTGTTTGGTTTTTGGATTTGGTCAGTTCCTGTTTTTTCCACTCCCTGCTTTGTTTCCATGACAACCCATTCTATTTCACCTGTCCTCATGTCACGCACCTGATTCATTTGGACTCATGCACCTGTAATTACCACATGACGTTTAAGCCTGCAGTTGCCAGGCAGTCAGCCTGAACACATGCTGACTCTATGAACTCTATGCACCCTTGTTATTCATACTGATGATACATTCTGCTCGTTTTCATGCTCTCTTCTCATTCCAACTAAGTTTTCTTTATTCATGCCATAGTTTGCAATTTTGTTTTATGTCCATAGTTGTGCGAGTTTTTGTTGATAGCCTTTGTTTTTCTAGTACTTTTGAGTGCTGACATTAAAATATGTCATTACCTTCACGCCATGTCCGATCCAGTCGCTTCGCACCTCTGGAAAAAATCTACACCATAGTCCTAGTCTTGACAATTTTTAGGAACGCTAATACAAAACCTCACAATAATGATTGAAAGCTAAAAACGTTGTGAAAGATCGCCTTAAAAAAACTTAATGGGATTTGAATTCTTATTTTACGGATTGAGACACCAAGAATGTACATGAAAATAATCAATGTGGGATTTACAATATTAACTATGAATGATAAAACACTGAATATTGACAACATATTTTACCATCAACCGAAACGCAACCAAAATGCAACAAAAATAGTGAAAAAACCCCCACCTAAAATCTGATTTATCTCATAGTGACCATAGTAACTAATTAGATGACCATAGTAACTAATTAGATGACCATAGTAACTAATTAGATGGCCATAGTAACTAATTAGATGACCATAGTAACTAATTAGATGACCATAGTAACTAATTAGATGACCATAGTAACTAATTAGATGGCCATAGTAACTAATTAGATGGCCATAGTAACTAATTAGATGACCATAGTAACTAATTAGATGGCCATAATAACTAATTAGATGACCATAGTAACTAATTAGATGGCCATAGTAACTAATTAGATGACCATAGTAAGTAATTAGATGACCATAGTAACTAATTAGATGGCCGTAGTAACTAATTAGATGACCATAGTAAGTAATTAGATGACCATAGTAACTAATTAGATGACCGTAGTAACTAATTAGATGACCATAGTAACTAATTAGATGACCATAGTAACTAATTAGATGGCCATAGTAACTCATTAGATGGCCATAGTAACTAATTAGATGGCCATAGTAACTAATTAGATGACCATAGTAACTAATTAGATGACCATAGTAACTAATTAGATGGCCATAGTAACTAATTAGATGGCCATAGTAACTAATTAGATGACCATAGTAACTAATTAGATGACCATAGTAACTAATTAGATGGCCATAGTAACTAATTAGATGGCCATAGTAACTAATTAGAGGACCATAGTAACTAATTAGAGGACCATAGTAACTAATTAGATGGCCATAGTAACTAATTAGAGGACCATAGTAACTAATTAGATGACCATAGTAACTAATTAGATGACCATAGTAACTAATTAGATGACCATAGTAACTAATTAGATGACCATAGTAACTAATTAGATAACCATAGTAACTGTTTTTTTCTCTTTTTTTGGTATTTTCCTGTATCAGTTTCATGTCTTCCTTTGAGCAATATTTCCCGCAACTACTTTGTTTTAGTGATCGGGAATATTTCAGTAGTTTTTATCCTTCTTTCTGGGAACATTGTTGATTGATGTTCGGACATACTTTGTGGACGCCGTCTTTGCTCCACAGTAAGTCTTTGCTGTCGTCCAGCATTCTGTTTTTGTTCAGTTTTGGTTTCATTCTGCATAGCCTTCCCTAAGCTTCAATGTCTTTTCTTAGGGGCACTCACCTTTTGTTTATTTTTGGTTTAAGCATTAGACACCTTTTTACCTGCACCCTGCCTCCCGCTGTTTCCGACATCCAGAAAGCAATTAGCTACCTGCTGCCACCTACTGATATGGAAGAGTATTACACGGTTACTCTGCCGAGCTCTAAACAGCACCGACACTCAACAATAACAACATGTCATTTGCAGACTGGAATTACAAGTTTGCAAAAAATATTTTTTAACCCAAATAGGTGAAATTAGATCATCTTCCACAGCACACCAGACTGTATCTCACAGCACACTAGTGTGCCGCGGCACGGTGGTTGAAAAACACTGATTCATACAGCATGCAAATTTCACTTGTTTTGTACTTTAATGTAATGTTGAGGTTTTATTTTTGTTTTTCTTCCTTAATATGTTTTTTTTATGAACATGATAAATAAATGAACTGAACAGATCATAATTAATTAATCAAGCTCCTTTTTAATTGCTCGACAGCACAACTTGTACCAAAGCCACCTCTTATACTCCAAGTCAGCTGCGTGTAGTCAACATGAAAATTACACACAATCAAAATGTGTTATTTATAACACGTAACATTACACACTGCTACAAAAAAAAAACCCCCGAATAATAACTGTTTATTGCGAAAAAAAACATTTTTATCCAGTCATTCATGCGAGTACCTGGCAATAAAAGCCGTGTTTATCCAGTCAGCGTCGGTACACTAATCAAGAGTGAAAGCTTTGCAGAGACCAGGCCAACCTTTTAATTCAGTCCGCTTTGGCAAAAGTTCTGCCATTAATAAAAAGTTCATGTGTTTTGCTGCTCTTATAAAATGACATATGGATTGGTTGTATATTTAATACAATATTCTGTATGAACTTGACAACATAACTGCATGCTGTTATATATACTGGACGTTAGGATAAAATATAACATTTAATAATAACACAAGTGCTCGGGAAGTGCAGACTGGTGACAAGGCCACGGTGTTAACTTGAGGGATTAGAGGCATGGATATGTTTGTGTAACATGTGTGTGTGTTCTTGTATTTCTACCCTTCTGGAGACATCAACAAGGAAAAGTACCGTCCATATGAGGACCGGTGAACAAGTTAGGACCGAAATCATGGTCCCAATACGGAAAACCATTGCATCTAGTAGAGAGCCAAATACTAGAGTCCGTGAACATTGCTCCAAAGTCAGGATTTTTTGTTGATTGGATGTGCATACAAAAGTAAACGTTGACAGGTGTACAGGCAGCAATATATGATCAAATAAGATGGCAGCTAAAGAAGGACTTCCCTGTTCATCCCTGAAAAAAAACCTGCCAGGTGAACAGCTGATTTGATGACTTCCTGTGACAAGGCCACAGTGTTAACTTGAGGGATTAGAGGCATGGATATGTTTGTGTAACATGTGTGTGTGTTCTTGTATTTCTACCCTTCTGGAGACATCAACAAGGAAAAGTACCGTCCATATGAGGACCGGTGAACAATTTAAGACCGAAATCATGGTCCCAATACGGAAAACCATTGCATCTAATAGAGAGCCAAATACTAGAGTCCGTGAACATTGCTCCAAAGTCAGGGTTTTTTGTTGATTGGATGTGCATACAAAAGTAAACGTTGACAGGTGCAAAGGCAGCAATATATGATAAAACAAGAAGGAAATTAAAGAAAGACTTCCCAATTCATCACCGAAAAAACCCGCCAGGTAAACAGTTGATTTTATGACTTCCTGTGACAAGGCCACAGTGTTAACTTGAGGGATTAGAGGCATGGATACGAAGGTCCTGCAGTCCTGGGTTCAAATCCAGGCTCGGGATCTTTCTGTGTGGAGTTTGCATGTTCTCCCTGTGAATGCGTGGGTTCCCTCCGGGTACTCCGGCTTCCTCCCACCTCCAAAGACATGCACCTGGGGATAGGCCCCTCCCACCTCCAAAGACATGCACCTGGGGATAGGTTGATTGGCAACACTAAATGGTCCCTAGTGTGTGAATGTGAGTGTGAATGTTGTCTGTCTATCTGTGTTGGCCCTGCGATGAGGTGGCGACTTGTCCAGGGTGTACCCCGCCTTCCGCCCGATTGTAGCTGAGATAGGCGCCAGCGCCCCCCGCGACCCCGAAAGGGAATAAGCGGTAGAAAATGGATGGATGGATGGATGGATATGTTTGTGTAACATGTGTGTGTGTTCTTGTATTTCTACCCTTCTTGAGACATCAACAAAGAAAAGTACCGTCCATGTGAGGACCGAAATCATGGTCCCAATACGGAAAACCATCGCATCTAATAGAGAGCCAAATACTAGAGTCTGTGAACATTGCTACAAAGTCAGGTTTTTTTGTTGATTGGATGTGCATACAAAAGTAAACGTTGACAAGTGCAAAGGCAGCAATATATGATAAAACAAGAAGGAAATTAAAGAAAGACTTCCCAGTTTATCACCGAAAAAACCCGCCAGGTGAACAACTGATTTGATGACTTCCTGTGACAAGGCCACAGTGTTAACTTGAGGGATTAGAGGCATGGATATGTTTGTGTAACATGTGTGTGTGTTCTTGTATTTCTACCCTACTGGAGACATCAACAAAGAAAAGTACCGTCCATATGAGGACCGGTGAACAAGATAGGACCAAAATCATGGTCCCAATACGGAAAACCACTGCATCTAATAGAGAGCCAAATACTAGAGTCCGTGAACATTGCTCCAAAGTCAGGGTTTTTTGTTGATTGGATGTGCATACAAAAGTAAAAGTTGACAGGTGCAAAGGCAACAATATATAATCAAATAAGATCGCAGCTAAAGAAGGACTTCCCTGTTCATCCCTGAAAAAAAACCCGCCAGGTAAACAGTTGATTTTATGACTTCCTGTGACAAGGCCACAGTGTTAACTTGAGGGATTAGAGGCATGGATATGTTTGTGTAACATGTGTGTGTGTTCTTGTATTTCTACCCTACTGGAGACATCAACAAGGAAAAGTACCGTCCATATGAGAACCGGCGAACAAGTTAGGACCGAAATCATGGTCCCAATACGGAAAACCATTGCATCTAATAGAGAGTCAAATACTAGAGTCCGTGAACATTGCTTCAAAGTCAGGATTTTTTGTTGATTTGATGTGCATACAATAGTAAACATTGACAGGTGTACAGGCAGCAATATATGATCAAACAAGAAGTCAGGTAAAGAAAGATTTCCCTATTCATTCCTGAGAAAAACCTGCCTGGTTGAGCAGCTGACTTTATGACTTCCTGTGACAAGGCCACAGTGTTAACTTGAGGGATTAGAGGCATGGATATGTTTGTGTAACATGTGTGTGTGTTCTTGTATTTCTACCCTACTGGAGACATCAACAAGGAAAAGTACCGTCCATATGAGGACCGGTGAACAATTTAGGACCGAAATCATGGTCCCAATACGGAAAACCATTGCACCTGATAGAGAGCCAAATACTAGAGTCCGTGAACATTGCTCCAAAGTCAGGGTTTTTTGTTGATTTGATATGCATACAAAAGTAAACGTTGACAGGTGCAAAGGCAGCAATATATGATAAAACAAGAAGGAAATTAAAGAAAGACTTCCCAGTTTATCACCAAAAAAACCCGCCAGGTAAACAGTTGATTTGATGACTTCCGGTGCTGACGTAAGACAACCCGCCTCCCATATGTGAGCGGAGGATAAACAAATACACAAAGACTATAGTGGCAAATTAACAGTAGGCTTCTACAGCTGGCACAGGGGCCATCTGTGGTCCGTGACTCCTTTGTCATCAACGTGAAGCACATTACAAAAAAAAACAAAAAAATGAGATCTCATTTGCAACCCCGGTAGTAAAAAACCTATTAAAATTAGGGTGGTCCCAAAAAGCAGGGTTTTTTCAAATTGACTGTGTGTTGGTTCTAAAAGTGCTCCCCCTGCGGTCAACATATGAAATAACATGTGTGTGTAAGTAATTGAAATGCACCCCCTTTGGCCAAAATTAATTAAACAAAAAATATATATAGAGGGATATTGTCATATTCTTTTTGTTTCTGCAATATTGCAATATTTTCTCAAAAAAGTATTACTTTTTTATGTAAAATTATTCCTTTTTAATGCAAAAATGTGATATTTGTCAAATACATTTCTGACTTTTATCACACTATTGCCATTTTTTTTTTGTTGTAAAAAAGGTACATTTTTTGTCATAATTTTGCCAAGTAAAATTATGATTATTATTATAATATTGCCAGAATTTAAAACGTTTTCTCATTAAACTGCGACTTTTGTTGAGTAAGATTATGACTCTGTTCATAAAATTGTCAAATATTTTAAGTTTTTCCTGTAAAATTGCGACTGTTGTTGGGTAAAATTGTAACTTTTTTCATACTATTGCTCAAATGTTCAGTTTTTCTTGTAAAATTTGGACTATTGTTGAGTAAAATTCCGACTTTTATTATAATACTGCGAAAATTCAAAGTTTTTCTTTTGAAATGGGGACCTTTTTTTTGGGGGTGAAATTCGAACAAATTTTTCACAACAACCTTTTTTATATTTGCATAGTATATATATATGTATATATATATATATATATATATATATATATATATTCAACCCTTACCTCAACAATGAGTAGATGAGTGTTATGTGTAAATAAATGAACACTGAAATTCAAGTAATTCTTTTATTTATATATATATATATATATATAACTAGAATTCACTGATGGTCAAGTATTTCTTATATATATTCTTATATATATGAAATCTAGGGGGAAATATACTCCTACCCTCTTAACCAAGCCCCACCCACGCCCCACGCCCCTCCCCCGACCACGCGCCCCACCTCCTGAAGTATGTCTTAAGAAGACCCTATCTGTGTCCACTTGTACTAGTATGTATATATATATATATATATATATATATATATATATATATATATATATATATATATATATACATGTCAAGGAAGGGTGGTCCTGGGCAGCACGGTGTGACAGGGGTTAGTGCGTCTGCCTCACAACACAAAGGTCCTGAGTAGTCCTGGGTTCAATCCCGGGCTCGGGATCTTTCTGTGTGGAGTTTGCATGTTCTCCCCGTGAATGCGTGGGTTCCCTCCGGGTACTCCGGCTTCCTCCCACCTCCAAAGACATGCACCTGGGGATAGGCCCCTCCCACCTCCAAAGACATGTACCTGGGGATAGGCTCCTCCCACCTCCAAAGACATGCACCTGGGGATAGGCTCCTCCCACCTCCAAAGACATGCACCTGGGGATAGGCCCCTCCCACCTCCAAAGACATCCACCTGGGGATAGGCCCCTCCCACCTCCAAAGACATGCACCTGGGGATAGGCCCCTCCCACCTCCAAAGACATGCACCTGGGGATAGGTTGATTGGCAACACTAAATGGTCCCTAGTGTGTGAATGTGAGTGTGAATGTTGTCTGTCTATGTTGGCCCTGCAATGTGGTGGCGACTTGTCCAGGGTATACCCTGCCTTCCGCCCGAATGAGAATGAGATAAGCTCCAGCGACCCCCTGCAACCCCGAGAGGGACAAGCAGTAGAAAATGGATGGATGGATGGAAAGGTGGTCCTAGAGAGGTAGGCATTTTTCAGAGGTCCCCATAAGGTCAGAAATTCAAGTGTGTGTGTGTGTGTGTGTGTGTGTGTGTGTGTGTGTGTGTGTGTGGAAACTGCCTGACTCATCCCTATGACACCTGTGTCTATGCACTCTTAACAAATGTGGAGAAGTATCCCAGGCTCCACCCTTGTGATGAAAAGAGGGACATTAGGTGCTGAGATAATCATCCACACACACACAGCAAGAATTATCTTTTTAATTAACTACACTTTCTACTCCATCATAGATTCCAGCGAAGCAATATTTCTGCTTCACATCTTAAAGGTTCACATTGGAATTTTCTGGTCTGTTTGAATAGTTGCCCTGTAATCCCGCCTCTGGACGGATGGCTCGCTACGTCTTTACATACTTGGCAGCTTTGGGACAAAAGTGAATATATCATGATTGTGAGAGTAAATATGTCTCATTTACAAAAGGCGCTCCGGTTTTCAAACACTGAAAGGGTGCGTTTACGCTTGTCAAAGTTGAGCCGGTGCTGTGAGAAAATGTGTTGTGTCATAATAGTCCCATCCAACACAAGTAACGTTATTTTTCGGACTATAAGGCGCACTTAAAATCCTTTCACTATCTTGCCGATTGTATTGTACCATATGTCCCGGCAAGAAATCTGCGTTCAAAGGACTCCGGCTTATTAGTGATTCCCAAAGCCCAAAGAAAGTCTGCGGGCTATAGAGCGTTTTCTGTTCGGGCTCCAGTACTCTGGAATGCCCTCCCGGTAACAGTTCGAGATGCCACCTCAGTAGAAGCATTTAAGTCTCACCTTAAAACTCATCTGTATACTCTAGCCTTTAAATAGACCTCCTTTTTAGACCAGTTGATCTGCCGTTTGTTTTCTTTTTCTCCTCTGTCCAACTCTCCCTTGTGGAGGGGGTCCGGTCCGGAGGCCATGGATGAGCTACTGGCTGTCCAGAGTCGCGACCCAGGATGGACCCCTCGTCCAGAGTCGAAACCCAGGATGGACCGCTCATCCAGAGTCGAAACCCAGGATGGACCCCTCGTCCAGAGTTGAAACCCAGGATGGACCCCTCGTCCAGAGTCGAAACCCAGGATGGACCCCTCGTCCAGAGTCGAAACCCAGGATGGACCCCTCGTCCAGAGTCGAAACCCAGGATGGACCGCTCGTCCAGAGTCGAAACCCAGGATGGACCCCTCGTCCAGAGTCGAAACCCAGGATGGACCCCTCGTCCAGAGTCGAAACCCAGGATGGACCGCTCGTCCAGAGTCGAAACCCAGGATGGACCGCTCGTCCAGAGTCGAAACCCAGGATGGACCCCTCGTCCAGAGTCGAAACCCAGGATGGACCCCTCATCCAGAGTCGAAACCCAGGATGGATCCCTCGTCCAGAGTCGAAACCCAGGATGGATCCCTCGTCCAGAGTCGAAACCCGGGATGGACCCCTCGTCCAGAGTCGAAACCCGGGATGGACCGCTCATCCAGAGTCGAAACCCAGGATGGACCCCTCGTCCAGAGTCGAAACCCAGGATGGACCCCTCGTCCAGAGTCGAAACCCAGGATGGACCCCTCGTCCAGAGTCGAAACCCAGGATGGACCGCTCGTCCAGAGTCGAAACCCAGGATGGACCGCTCGTCCAGAGTCGAAACCCAGGATGGACCGCTCGTCCAGAGTCGAAACCCAGGATGGACCCCTCGTCCAGAGTCGAAACCCAGGATGGACCCCTCGTCCAGAGTCGAAACCCAGGATGGACCGCTCGTCCAGAGTCGAAACCCAGGATGGACCGCTCGTCCAGAGTCGAAACCCAGGATGGACCCCTCGTCCAGAGTCGAAACCCAGGATGGACCCCTCGTCCAGAGTCGAAACCCAGGATGGACCCCTCGTCCAGAGTCGAAACCCAGGATGGATCCCTCGTCCAGAGTCGAAACCCAGGATGGATCCCTCGTCCAGAGTCGAAACCCGGGATGGACCCCTCGTCCAGAGTCGAAACCCAGGATGGACCGCTCATCCAGAGTCGAAACCCAGGATGGACCCCTCGTCCAGAGTCGAAACCCAGGATGGACCCCTCGTCCAGAGTCGAAACCCAGGATGGACCGCTCGTCCAGAGTCGAAACCCAGGATGGATCCCTCGTCCAGAGTCGAAACCCAGGATGGATCCCTCGTCCAGAGTCGAAACCCGGGATGGACCCCTCGTCCAGAGTCGAAACCCGGGATGGACCCCTCATCCAGAGTCGAAACCCAGGATGGACCGCTCGCCTGGGTATCGGCTGGGACATCTCTGGGCTGCTGATCTGCCTCCGCTTGGGATGGTTACCTGCTGGTTCCACAATGGACGGGACTCTCTCTACTCGGTTGGATCCACTTTGGACTGGACTCTCACGGTTGTGTTGGATCCACTATGGATTGTACTTTCACAGTATCATGTTAGAACCGCTCGACGGAAATTGCTTTCGGTTCCCCTAGAGGGGGGGGGGGGGGGGGGGTTGCCCACATATGCGGTCCTCTCCAAGGTTTCTCATAGTCATCATTGTCACCGACGTCCCACTGGGTGTGAGTTTTCCCTGCCCTTATGTGGGCCTACCGAGGATGTCGTTGTGGTTTGTGTTGTGGTTTGTGCAGCCCTTTGAGACACTAGTGATTTAGGGCTATATCAAAAATCATGTATTGATTGATTGATTAAAAATCAACAGTGCGCCTTGTAACCCGGTGCGCCTAATGTATGGAATAATTCTGGATGTGCTTACCGACCTCAAAGCTATTTTACTTGGTTCATGGCGTTATGATAAGTGTGACCAGTAGATGGCAGTCACACCTAAGAGATACGTGTAGACTGCGATATGACGCCAGTAAACAACACCAAAACAGTAAGTGTTACATTGAAAATAAAGAACACGGCACTCAAAAATCAGTCAAAATGTTTCAGTGCGACATTGAAGCCGCATTGCTTGATGGATTGTCGGCCCATTACGGCGACCGTAGTCAGAGATACAAGTATTACTAAGGTGTGTGTATAACAACCGCAAAAAGGCCCCCATTAGCAGACATATTATCTGGCATTTGTTTCACAATATTATGCTGTGGAGAGGTGGAGCCGACGGTCCGACAGAGAGGCAGGGCACGCTGGAGCCCGGCCCAAGATGGCGGCGAGCAAGCAGATTTAATGAGCACAAGAGCGACCTGCACTGAGGTTTTATTGAAAGATACACAAAGTCAAACTGCTCAAGCCATGTCCTTCCTTGGTGGTGCTGGGAACCCGCAAGACGACGGCTTGAGTCCGTCACAATACCGTAGCTGCGTCTGTCAAATATGAGTCATTAAATGACTCCCGCCTCCTGGTGGTAGAGGGCGCTAATGATCCCTCTTGCGACTACTCGGCTGCAGAAGAAGTGAAATGATTGACGTGATCTGTGCTGGGACGGATATGACGGACCTTTTAGGATGTAACACCACTACTCCTATGCTGGTTATGTAAACAACCGGGCTGAAATAAAGCATATTCCAGTCCTAAATACCCAGTGTATTATTTATACAATAACACTTCCTGGTGGCAGCAGTGGGATAAAGAGATCACCCACGGAGCAGAACGGGAGGGGGAGTTGTCTGAGGATAATTCTGTCTTCGCCCGTGAGGAGCCGAGCTAACTGATAGCAGCGGTCTGCACGTCGGGGGCAACCCAAACCCAAACCAGAGCGCGCTAAGGCTACACACCGACCGAACATAAACTGGACCAGCAAGCGTGAGCAGCGTGTGTTTATTCAAATAAAACAGTTGTCTAAACTGGACTTTCAATGGAAGCAAGAGGTAATAAAGGAAGATCTCCATCGAGACAGAGAGACTTTTAAAACTGAAGAAAGATAAGGAAGACTTCTATAAAAAAGTTGTCGATGCTTTTGATCAGAAGGAGCTGGCATGGACTATATTTATAAGTAAAGGTAAGACCATAATAACGTTTTGTTTATTAAATGTGCTTTTCATGATGGTATCCTTACATCACACTCAATTTTTTACCGCATGCCTTTGGTAAGTGCCGGAGTGAGAAGAGGTTTTAAAATAATTCGCACATGCTTACTTTTACCGCATGCCTTTGGTAAGCGCCGGAGTAAGAAGAGGTTTTAAATTAATTAGCGCCCCGGCGGCAATTCAAGGAAATACGGTATTTGGGCTTATTGGACCCTAATTAGAATAAAAACTAAGAATCATCTTTTTATATGATGTACTTAGTCCATAAGTACACAAACTTGTACTTCTTGTTTTGTGACATGCTAAGTCTTATTTTTACACTTTTTTTTCTTCCAAATTCCATTGTATGTTATATTCTTCTGACACCACCAGATGGCAGTATAAGTGTCCACATAAGTGGCCATAAGACCCCAATTCAGTAGTGTACACAATTTTGGAAATAAGAGCTATAAGGTGCTGTCCACGCATGTGGCCAACTAAGCCTTTAGAGGTTTTTAAGGTGTAAATATGTCATTGTACGCAGTACATTTATATTTGTAATACAGTTGTTAAGAAAAGATGGGGTGTTTTATTCAGACACATTATTTTCACGCTTTCGAGGGCCACACAAATTGATGCGGCCCCCGGGCCTTGAGTTGGACACCTGCGCTGTAAATCCTGAGAATGTCTTTAAAAGTGCTTAAGGCTTTCCGTGTTTACTGCCAGTTTCTATCCTCCAAAACATGTCTGCTGGCTCTTTTGCTTTGCTTGGCCTCTGCCATTTTCAAACCCTTCATTACATCTTGTTGAGTCATTTCACGCTGTCCTGTGTGCTTACTGGTTTTTTCCCCCTGAGAGACCCAAGTCTGGGTCACTCCGTTCCAACAGACGCTCAATCTGTCCGCTAGTCTTAGATGTTGCACAATTATAGGAGAAACTGACTTTGATTTTTACAAATAATGAATGCAACATAATTGTTGTTTCCTAAGGGACTAGTACAAGTGGACACAGATAGGGTCTTCTTGTGACATACTTGCCAACCTTGAGACCTCTGATTTGGGAGGTTGGGGTGGGGGGCGTGGTTGGGGGTGGGGCATGGGGCGTGGTTAAGAGGGGAGGAGTATATGTCCCCCTAGATTCACCAAGTCAAGTATTTTATATATATAAGAAGATATATAAGAAATACTTGACTGTCAGTGAATTCTAGCTATATATATATATATATATATATATATATATATATACTACTCATTGTTGAGTTAAGGGTTGTATTGTCCATCCTTGTTTTTCTAACCATATGCATGTACAGTAAATGGCAGTATTGTCCTGTTTAAGAGTGTCACAACATTGCTGTTTACGGCAGACAAACTGCTTTAAGGTAGACAAAAACGGACTGCTGTTGTTGTGTGTTGTTTTACCGCGCTGGGAGGACGTTAATGAAACTGCCTAACAACGGGGGCGGCATGGCGTAGTGGGTAGAGCGGCCGTGCCAGAAACCTGAGGGTTGCAGGTTCGCTTCCCACCGATTGACATCCAAATTGCTGCCGTTATGTCCTTGGGCAGGACACTTCACCCTTTGCCCCCGGTGCCACTCATACTGGTGAATGAATGATGAATGAATGATTGGTGGTGGTCGGAGGGGCCGTAGGTGCAAACTGGCAGCCACGCTTCCGTCAGTCTACCCCAGGGCAGCTGTGGCTACAGATGTAGCTTACCACCACCATCGTGTGAATGAATGATGGCTTCCCACTTCTCTGTGAGCACTTTGAGTATCTAACAATAGAAAAGCGTGATATAAATCTAATCCATTATTATTATTATTATTATAAACCCACATAAGAAACCAAGAACTCTCTCTCGATCATTCTACAGTTATAACGTCATTGGGCAGACACGCTCTTTATACACGCCCCCTCCAGCTCCGCCTGAATTTCGGGAGATTTTCGGGAGAAAATTTGTCCTGGGAGGTTTTCGGGAGAGGCGCTGAATTTCGGGAGTCTCCCGGAAAATCTGGGAGGGTTGGCAAGCATGTCTTAAGACCAAGATACTTATTGTCTCTGCTTCCACTGCAAACTTTACCAGCATTTTTTGACATTTTTTTTTACCAAATGTGCAGTTTTGTATCTGAACTTATTGTTTACTGATTTTATAGTCCTGAAATAAGCCCAAATAGTAAGTAGGATAGTTGTCCCCAAATGCATGGTTTAAAGGCCTACTGAAATGAGATGTTCTTATTTAAACGGGGATAGCAGGTCCATTCTATGTGTCATACTTCATCATTTCACCATATTGCCATATTTTTGCTGAAAGGATTTAGTAGAGAACATCCACCATAAAGTTAGCAACTTTTGGTCGCTAATAAAAAAGCCTTGCCTGTACCGGAAGTAGCAGAAGATGTGCGCGTGACGTCACGGGTTGTGGAGCTCCTCACATCTGAACATTGTTTACAATCATGGCCACCAGCAGCAAGAGCGATTCGGACCGAGAAAGTGACGATTTCCCCATTAATTTGAGCGAAGATGAAAGATTTGTGGATGAGGAAAGTGAGAGTGAAGGACTAGGAAAAAAAAAATTAAAAATGGCGTCGGCAGTGGGAGCGATTCAGACGTTATTAGACATATTTACTAGGATAAATCTGGAAAATCCCTTATCTGCTTATTGTTTTAATAGTGTTTAAGTGAGATTATAAAGTCATACCTGAAAGTCGGAGGGCTGCGGTGACCGCCAGTGTCTCTGAGAGAAGCCAATGGAGGAGCCAAGATCACAGCTGCCTTTTTGACAGCTGCTGCAGCAGGACGCTAACTCCGCACAAGTCTCCGGTAAGAGCCGACTTAATATCACAATTTTCTCATCCCAAAAATGTTCTGTTTGACATGTGGTAGAGAAACATGTTCACTAAAGCTTCACAACAAACAAAGAAACACCGGCTGTGTTTCGGTTGCTAAAGGCAGCTGCAATCCACCGCTTTCCACCAACATCTTTCTTCTTTGATGTCTCCATTATTAATTGAACACATTGCAAAAGATTCAGCAACACAGATGTCCAAAATACTGTGTAATTATGTGATGAAAAGAGACGACTTTTATCCGTGAGTGGTGCTGGGCTAATATGTCCGCTCAACCAATAATGTCACAAACACGCGTCATCATTCCGCGACATTTTCAACAAGAAACTCCGCGGGAAATTTAAAATTGTGATTTAGTAAACTAAAAAGGCCGTATTGTTAATATTTCATCATTGATATATAAACTATCAGACTGCGTGGTCGCTAGTAGTGGGTCTCAGTAGGACTTTAAGTGGCTTTCCCCCCCTGTCTTTATTAGATGTCCACCCATCCTTCCATCCATCTTCTTCCGCTTAACCGAGGTCGGGTCACGGGGGCTGCAGCCTAAGCAGGGAAGTTTAGACTTCCCTCTCCCCAGCCACTAACATAAAAGTGAGAGTCCAGTCCATAGTGGGGCCAGCAGGAGACCATCCCAGCAGTGCAGAGTTGTCCCCAACTGATCCACAGGCGAGCGGTCTACCCCGGGTCCCGACTCTGGACAGCCAGCACTTCATCCATGGCCACCGGACCTGTGCCCCGCCTTCCACGAGGGAGAGGGGGGGGAATAAATAAATGGCAGATCAACTGGGCTAAAAATGGGGGTCTATTTAAAAGGGAACATCATCAGCAGACCTATGTAAGTGTCAATATATACCTTGATGGTGAAGAAAAAAAGACCATATGTTTTTTTAAGCGATTTCCGAACTTTAAAAGGGGTGAATTTGGCGATTTAAACGCCTTTTAATTGATAGCCTGTCGAGCGATGACCTATCACCCGTGACGTCACAACATGAAGCAAGCCGCCATTTTCTCAATCTTATTACACGCACCAGGTCAAATCAGCTCTGTTATTTTTTCGATAGCCACACAAGACTGTGTGGATATCCTGAGACACTCAAAGCAGATGCATTTCCAACCATAAAGTCAACGAGATCTGCAATATTGGAAAATAGACCACCACTGAATCTGCCGGAATGCGTGAGCTATTCAGACGAGAGAGGTAGACCCCCTGGATGTGATCCGTGCCACTTCTTTTTCTGTCTCATTTTGTCCACGGCCTTCTTTCGTCTCCGTGATATCGCTAAAATTCGCTCCATTTTGTCCACTAAAGACGCTGAGATCATTATCCATGCGTTTGTTACGTCTCGTCTCGATTACTGTAACCTATTATTTTGGGGTCTCCCCATGTCTAGCATTAAAAGATCACAGTTGGTACAAAATGCGGCTGCTAGACTTTTGACAAGAACAAGAAAGTTTGATCATATTACGTCTGTACTGTATATACCTTTATATACATATATACATACATATATACCTATACTGTATATACCTTTATATACATATATACATACATATATACCTATACTGTATATACCTTTATATACATATATACATACATATATACCTATACTGTATATACCTTTATATACATATATACATACATATATACCTATACTGTATATACCTTTATATACATATATACATACATATATACCTATACTGTATATACCTTTATATACATATATACATACATATATACCTATACTGTATATACCTTTATATACATTTATACATACATATATACCTATACTGTATATACCTTTATATACATATATACATACATATATACCTATACTGTATATACCTTTATATACATATATACATACATATATACCTATACACCTTTATATACATATATACATACATATATACCTATACTGTATATACCTTTATATACATATATACATACATATATACCTTTATATACATATATACATACATATATACCTATACTGGCTCACCTGCACTGGCTTCCTGTGCACTTAAGATGTGACTTTAAGGTTTTACTACTTACGTATAAAATACTACACGGTCTAGCTCCATCCTATCTTGCCGATTGTATTGTACCATATGTACCGGCAAGAAATCTGCCTTCAAAAGACTCCAACTTATTAGTGATTCCCAAAGCCCAAAAAAGTCTGCGGGCTATAGAGCGTTTTCCCTTCGGGCTCCAGTACTCTGGAATGCCCTCCCGGTAACAGTTGGAGATGCCACCTCAGTAGAAGCATTTAAGTCTCACCTTAAAACTCATCTGTATACTCTAGCCTTTAAATAGACCTCCTTTTTAGACCAGTTGATCTGCCGCTTCTTTTCTTTTTCTCCTCTGTCCCCCCCTCCCTTGTGGAGGGGGTCCGGTCCGATGACCATGGATGAAGTACTGGCTGTCCAGAGTCGAGACCCAGGATGGACCGCTCGTCGGGACCCAGGATGGACCGCTCGCCTGTGTATTGGTTGGGGACATCTCTACGATGCTGATCCGCCTCCGCTTGGGATGGTTTCCTGTGGACGGGACTCTCGCTGCTGTCTTGGAGCCACTATGGATTGAACTTTCACAGTATCATGTTAGACCCGCTCCACATCCATTGCTTTCGGTCCCCTAGAGGGGGGGGGGGAGTTGCCCACATCTGAGGTCCTCTCCAAGGTTTCTCATAGTCAGCATTGTCACTGGCGTCCCACTGGATGTGAATTCTCCCTGCCCACTGGGTGTGAGTTTTCCTTGCCCTTTTGTGGGTTCTTCCGAGGATGTTGTAGTCGTAATGATTTGTGCAGTCCTTTGAGACATTTGTGATTTGGGGCTATATAAATAAACATTGATTGATTGATTGATTGATTGATGCTATTTAGGCTAGCTGTATGTACATATTGCATCATTATGCCTTATTTGTTGCTGTATTTGCATCCAGCCTTTCCCTCCACCCGCATTTAATGCCAAACAAACACATACCAATCGTTGGTTAGAAGGCGATCGCCGAATTCGTCCTCGCTCAATAGCTTCAGTTTCTTCTTCAGTTTCATTTTCGCTACCTGCCTCCACACTCCAACCATCCGTTTCAATACATGCGTAATCTGTTGAATCGCTTACGGCGCCGAAATCCGTGTCTGAATCCGAGCTAATATCGCTATACCTTTCTGTGCTGTCCGCCATGTTTGTTTGATCACGCTGTGACCTCACAGGAAAATGGACGGGCGGATATAACGACGGTTAAAATCAGGCATTTTAAAGCCACTTTTCGGGATATTGAGTGATGCGTAAAATTTTGGGAAAAACTTCGAAAAATGAAATAAGCCACTGGGAACTGATTTTTATTGGTTTTAGCCCTTTAGAGATTGTGATAATGTATACAAATGAGTTTTAAGATGGGACTTAAATGTTTCTACTGAGGTAGCATCTCTATATGTTACCAGGAGGACCTGTAAAGGAAAACATGTACATGTTGAACAGAGAAACTGCAAATTGTCATGTATCGCAGGTTTTTTTCCCCGCCGATTTTTAGCTGAACGACAGGCCCTCTCATCACATGTTCTAAGGCAGGGGTGTCAAACTCTGGCTGTGTAATTTCATTTGGCCCTTGAGGAAATATCAATTTAACATTAGAACTGGCCAGCCGCTCTAACGCTGCATTCACTCATACTTGTCAACCCTCCTGATTTTCCCGGGAGACTCCTGAAGTTCAGTGCCCCTCCCCAATTTCTCCCCATTTCCACCCGGACAATAATAATATTTGGCGTTCTCTACATGTCGCCACGTCCGCTTTTCCTCCATACGGCCCACTCACATAATATATGCGGCTCATACACACACACACAAGTGTATGCAAAGCATACTTGCTCAACAGCCATACAGGTCACACTGAGGGTGGCCGTATAAACAACTTTAACACCGTTACAAATATACGCCACACTGTGAACCCACAGCAAACAAGAATGCCAAACACATTTCGGGAGAACATCCGCACCGTAACACAACATAAACACAACCGAACAAATACCCAGAACCCCTTGCATCACTAACTCTTCAGGGACGCTACAATATACACCCCCGCTACCACCAAACCCCGCCCCTACTCAAACCCGCCGCCGAAAAAAGGCATTCAATTTGTATTTTTATTTCATTTGATATGCCTTTGATATTTTTTAATTATTATTATTTAAAACTGGATTTTGCATGTCACTATAAAGTTATATAAGCCTTGCTTGGTCAATATTCAATGCAAAACTTGTTTGGGTCCTTATTAAAGGATTCATTTGTTCAACCTCGGCCCGCGGCTTCGTTCAGTTTTCAATTTTGGCCCCCTCTGTATTTGAGTTTGACACCCCTGTTGTAAGGGAATTGCAATGTCCAGTTAAAGCATGACTCTCGGAATGTTTACAGTTAAAAAGCAGTTTATCAGATGGACCGCATGATATGTTTAACCTTCGAAAAACTTTTTTTTGCGAAACACCGCCCGGATTCGAAATGGGAAAAAAAAAAAAAAGTGCTGGAAAGGCCTTACAGCTCGCAATATTATCAGACTCATCAGAGGCTGGGTGATTTACAGCAGAGACGTACGCGGGGAGCACAGCCCTCATGTTGAATATTGCCTTACTGTAAACTGCATGAAGGGGGGGGGGGTCCCCGGGGGGGGGGGGGTCCCCTTTTATTCAGAACAGGTGGCCATGCGTGCAAAGGCAGAAATGACGAGCAGCTGTGCTCGTTTGTGTGCCAACAAACACACCAGCGCACATGTACGGCTTCTAAGTACTTAAACACTCAAAGCAATGTCTTATTTGCATTGATGACCACATTATGTTTCACTTTCACTTCTTAATGCACCCCAATAGGGTCGTATGGTAAACCGCTATTAGGACAGTATCAAGGTACTAATGAATCCAAAAGGGTACTAGACTCTGTTTGAAAAGTGCCGGTTCCCGGGCGTGACTTTACTGGTTTTACGAGCAGAGGAGCATGTTCGGCAGCGCACAATCACAGAGTACTTACAGGCAGACACAGTGTGTAAACAGAAAAGGGAGAACGGACGCATTTAGCCTAAAAAAAAAGATGACAAAGGTGAGGCTATAACACTGAAACAGGAAGAGGTGCTTTAAGACAGTGGTCCCCAAACTTTTTGTAGCTGCGGACCGGTCAACACTTGATAATTTGTCCCGCGGCCCAGTGGGGGGGATTTTATCTTTTTATTTTTATTTTTATTTTTTGTCATTAAAAAGGAATATACCCTGTTTGAAAAGTACCAATTCCCGGGCGTGACATTACTGGTTTTACGAGCAGAGGAGCATGTTCGGCAGCGCACAATCACAGAGTACTTACAGGCAGACACAGTGTGTACACAAAAAAGGGAGAACGGACGCATTTAGCCTAAAAAAACGATGACAAAGGTGAAGCTATAACACTGAAACAGGAAGAGGTGCTTTAAGACAGTGGTCCCCAAACTTTTTGTGGCTGCGGACCGGTCAACACTTGATGATTTGTCCCGCGGCCCGATGGGGGGGATTTTATTTTATTTTTTATTTTTTGTCATTAAACAGGAATTTACCCTGTTTGAAAAGTGCCGGTTCCCGGGCCTGATGGCGTGTCGTGACATTACAGGTTTTACGAGCAGAGGAGCATGTTCGGCAGCGCACAATCACAGAGTACTTACAGGCAGACACAGTGTGTAAACAGAAAAGGGAGAACGGACGCATTTAGCCTAAAAAAGACGATGACAAAGATGAAGCTATAACACTGAAACAGGAAGAGGTGCTTTAAGACGGTGGTCCCCAACCTTTTTGTAGCTGCGGACCGGTCAACACTTGATCATTTGTTTTGTTTTGTTTTTTGTAATGATACCAAGTACAAGAGCGTATTTAGTCAATACTTCTGTCATCACATCCATATTTTTTCTCGTTACAAAATCCTTGTTTCTTTTTTTAAATTGTATATTATGTTTACAAACTGGACACATGAGGACTTTGAAGAAGACCAATGTATGATCCTGTAACTACTTGGTATCGGATTGATACCTAAATTTGTGGTATCATCCAAAACTAATGTACAGTATCAAAGAAGAGAAGAATAAGTGATTATTACATTTGAACAGAAGTGTAGATAGAACATGTTGACACGGAAAATAATCAGATATTAACAGTAATTGCACAAGTGGATTAATAATTCATTTTTACAGCTTGTCCTTTCTAATTTTGGCCAAATAATAGAATGATAAATATGTTACTGCATACATCAGCAGACTAATTAGGAGCCTTTGTTTGTTTACTTCCTACTAAAAGACAAGTTGTCTACTATGTTCAACATTTTATTTAAGGACAAACTTGCAATAAGAAACATAAGTTTAATGTACCCTAAGATTTTTTTTGTTAAAAAAAAGCCAGTATTGCCATTTTTTGTGGTTCCCTTCGTTTAGAAAAATATCGAAAGGTATCGAAAAGTATTGAAATACATTTTGGAACCGGTACCAAAATATTGGTTTCGGGACAAACCCTAGACCCAAAACCACTAAGAAGCGATCCTGTCATGATTGTGTTCAATTTACTGATTGCACTCATTTTCAGTTTGATGCATTTGATCGCCAGGACGGAATAAATCAACCTTGCAAGTTTGATTGCTCCATCTATCTTAAAAAAAAAAGTGTGAGAGCAGAGAAAGTGCTGAGTCAGCCGGAGTTTGCTGGACCCGTATCAACTTTGACGGGAAATGTTTTGGAACTCTGGCATTTGTTTGAAAATAAATAAAAGGCGCAGGAATGGCAGGGAGATAGTTCTGCTACATCAGACGTTGAGGCCCAATACTTCACCTTTTACACTTTTGGTAAAAATAACCTGAATCATATTTTGTTTGCATCTGATTGTTAGGAAAATAAATGTGTGAAGGTTTGTGGTGAAGAAGGCTTCCACATACATGCAGCCAGAAATATTGGGAAAAGAGCCACATGATTTCATGGAGTTGTGAAGGTGTTTATTTTGTTGAGTTACAGCTTTAGGGAACCTATGGCTCTAGAGCCAGATGTGGCTCTTTTGATGACTGCATCTGGCTCTCAGATCAATCTTAGCTGACATTGCTTAACACGATAAGTAATGAATAATTCCACTTGTAATCACAGTGTTGAAAATAATGTTCAAAATATAAAACATTCTCATGCATTTTTAATCCATCCATCCGTTTTCTACCGCACCTGTTCAAGAAGTTGCATTAATGGTAAGAAGTTATTTATTTATTATTGGTTAGTGTGGGGCTTGCCCTCCTGGGGGTTCTTCAGACCACCAAGCACCGACATGAGAGCCTGTTTCAGGGTTACATTATTATTTTTATTAGTTGCTTTCTAGCAATTGTCTTTTTCTCTTTCATTCTCGCTCGCGCTCTGGCTCCAGCTCCAACCCCGTCTCTCCTCCTGGCTGCTGCTTATAACAGAGCGACAAGTGATTAGATAACAAGCCCCAGGTGGGCCATCTACGCACCTGTCGCTGATTTCGAGGCTGATCGTGGCAAAACCCTGCTTCGCTGCAGGCCCGCAGACCACGCTCCCTCCACAGTTAGCTTCCAAATAATACTGTTATTACAAAGAACAAAAGACCTATTATAGTCTTACTTAAAAATGCACGCGTTTAGTTGTGTTCAGTGTTAAAAAAAATATTATATGGCTCTTACAGAAATACATTTTGAAATATTTGTCTTCTTGGCTCTCTCAGCCAAAAAGGTTCCCGACCCCTGAGTTCGAGCACGACACTGTGGATATAAAGTCTAGGACAGGCCCAGGCGATTGTTCCCACTCGGGGGGACTAATTTAGAGAAAAAAATGTGTCTGGGTGCCGGAATGTCTATCTATCAGTAGTGTATATAGCTCGGTTGGTAGAGTGGCCGTGCCAGCAACTTGAGGGTTGCAGGTTCAATTCCCGCTTCTGCCATCCTAGTCACTGCCGTTGTGTCCTTGGGCAAGACACTTGACCCACCTGCTCCCAGTGCCACCCACACTGCTTTAAATGTAACTTAGATATTGGCTTTCACTATGTAAAGCGCTTTGAGTCACTAGAGAAAAGCGCTATATAAATATAATTCACTTCACTTCACATCACTATCTATTAGGGCTGTGAATCTTTGGGTGTCCCACGATTCGATTCAATATCGATTCTTGGGGTTGCGAATCTATTTTTTTTTCGATTCAACGCGATTCTCGATTCAAAAACGGTACTTTTCTGATTGAAAAGGATTGTGTATTCATTCAATACATAGATTTCAGCAGGATCTACCCCAGTCTGCTCACATGCTAGCAGAGTAGTAACAAACTTTTATAATTGTAAAGGACAATGTTTTATCAACTGATTGCAATAATGTACATTTAACTATTAAAGGAAGCAAAAATATGACTTATTTTATCTTTGTGAAAACATTGGACACAGTGTGTTGTCCAGCTTATGAGATGCCATGCAAGTGTAAGCCACTGTGACACTATTGTTCTTTTTTTATAAATGTCTAATGATAATGTCAATGAGGGATTTTTAATCACTGCTATGCTGAAATGATAATTAATATTGATACTGTTGTTGATAATATTCGTTTTTGTTTCACTACTTTTGGTTTGTTCTGTGTGGTGTTTGTGTCTCCTCTCAATTGTTCTGTTTATTGCAGTTCTGAGTGTTGCTGGCTCAGGTTCGGTTTTGGAATTGGATTGCATTGTTTTGGTATTGCTGTGTATTGTGTTGTTGGATTGATAAGAACATAAAAAATAAATTAAAAAATTAAAAAATTGAATTTTTTAAAAATGAGAATCGATTCTGAATCTCACAACGTGAGAATAGTGATTCAAATTCAAATCGATTTTTTCCCACACCCCTAATATCTATTTATATATACTGGGGGTGTAACGGTACACAAAAATTTCGGTTCGGTACGTACCTCGGTTTAGAGGTCACGGTTCGGTTCATTTTCGGTACAGTAAGAAAACAACAAAATGTAATTTTTTGGGTTATATATTTACTAAATTTGCAAAATCTCGTAAATTAATTCATGGTTTGTTTCCACATTCACACACTGATGGCGGGAGCTGTCATGCAAGGCGCTGACCAGAGCCCATCAGGAGCAAGGGTGAAGTCTCTTGCTCAAAGACACAACAGCAGTGACTAGGATGGTAGAAAGTGGGGATTGAACCGGTAACCCTCATATTGGGGTGGTATAGCTCGGTTGGTAGAGTGGCCGTGCCAGCAACTTGGGGGTTGCAGGTTCAATTCCCGCTTCCGCCATCCTAGTCACTGCTGTTGTGTCCTTGAGCAAGACACTTGACCCACCTGCTCCCAGTGCCACCCACACTGGTTTAAATATAACTTAGATATTGGGTTTCACTATGTAAAGTGCTTTGAGTCACTAGAGAAAAGCGCTATATAAAATATAATTGACTTCACTTCACTTCATTGCTGGCACTGCCACTCTCCCAACTTCGCCACGCCGTCCCAAAAAGGTTCATTATGTGTTTGTCAGAGTTAGTTTGTGACGAACCCCAAGATGCAGAGATGGAGGCAGGCATGGAGTGAGAAAACATGATTTAATAAAAATACTAAAACAATAACAAACCAAAGGGGTACAACAAAAAGCGCGCATGAGGCGGTTAACAAAGAGAGCGAGCATGGGAACTAGAAAATAAACGGAGCTTAGCATGGAAGCTAGCAAAAACAAAAAGGCTTAGCGTGGAAGCTAGCAGGTATCGAGCAGGAAACAGAAGTGGCACATGTAAGATGAAAACAAACTTGTAAGCAGGCAACCAAAGGCAGTAAGCTTAAAACCGCAATCAAATCTAGTTTACCGCAACGCTGCATTGACAAGACATGATACGACACGACAGGAAGCAACGGCAAGAGTGACAATAATCCAGCACTGACTGGAAGAACAAAGCAGGTAAAATAGGATCGGGCTGATTGACACCAGGTGTGGCCGGGGGCCAATCATCCGCAGCTGAGGGGAAAACAGCGCACAGCGAAATAAACAGGAAACAGACAAAATAAGAGCGCTGACAGGAACTAAAAACAGGAAAATACTAAACACACGCAGAGGAAAAACTAAAACACAAAACAGTCAGTCTTCTTTTTCTTATACTTTCCAAATTATTTTGTGAAAATCTGCTGTATGGTACGTGGTGCTTGGGTCCTATTTATAGGAACACTAGTACAAAACCTCACAATAATGTCTGATTGAATGCTAAAATTGCCCTAGTGTGTGAATGTGAGTGTGAATGTTGTCTTTCTATCCGTGTTGGCCCTGCGATGAGGTGGCGACTTGTCCGGGGTGTACACCGCCTTCCGCCCGATTGTAGCTGGGATAGGCACCAGCGCCCCCCGCGACCCCAAAAGGAATAAGCGGTAGTCAATGGATGGATGGATGGTAATACTTTGTATCATTCAAGACTTACGGTCATTTGGAAACATCCTAGTGGCAGCTACAGTTTCCATTTTAAAGGGGAACATTAGCACAATTTCAAAAGGGTTAAAAACAATAAAAATCAGTTCCCAGTGGCTTGTTTTATTTTTAGAAGTTTTTTTCAAAATTTGACCAGTCCCGGAATATCCCTAAATAAAGCTTTAAAGTGCCTTATTTTCGCTATCTTCGAAACCACTATCCATTTCCCTGTGACGTCACACAGTGCTGCCAATACAAACAACATGGCGGTTACCACAGCAAGATATAGCGACATTAGCTAGGATTCAGACTCGGATTTCAGCGGCTTAAGCGATTCAACAGATTACGCATGTATTGAAACAGGTGGTCGGAGTATGGAGGCAGATAGCGAAAAGGAAATTGAAGAAGAAATTGAAGCTATTGAGCGAATAGCTATTGACGCTATTCGGCCATAGCATGGGTGTACCTAATGAAGTGGCCCATAGCATGGCTGCCTTATTAGCATCGCCGGTAAAATGTGCGGACCAAACCATCAGGACTTTCGCATCTTGTGACACTGGAGCAACTTAAATCCGTCGATTGGTAAGTGTTTGTTTCGCATTAAATGTGGGTATCTAGTTTCAAATGTACATACAGCTAGCGTAAATAGCATGTTAGCATCGATTAGCTGGCAGTCATCCCGTGACCAAATATGTCTGATCAGCAAATAAGTCAACAACATCAACAAAACTCACCTTTGTGATTTGGTTGACTTAATGGTTGCAAATGCATCTGCAGGTTATCCATACATCTCTGTGCCATGTCTGCTTTAGCACCGCCGCTCAAATGTGGAGACACTCTGGTACATTCAATGGGGGTCTGGCGGCAGATTTCTTGCCAGTGGTGCAACTTGAATCCCTCCCTGTTAGTGTTGTTACACCCTCCGACAACACACCCACCAGGCATGATGTCTCCAAGGTTCCAAAAAATTGTCGAAAAAATGGAAAATAACAGAGCTGAGACCCAATGTTTACAATGTGTTGAAAATGAAAATGGCGGCTGTGTTACCTCGGTGACGTCACATTCTGACGTCATCGCTAAAAGAGCGATAAACAGAAAGGCGTTTAATTCGACAAAATTCACCCATTTAGAGTTCGGGAATCGGTTAAAAAAATACATGGTCGTTTTTCTGCACCATCAAGGTATATATTGACGCTTACATAGGTTTGGTGTTAATGTTCCCCTTTAAAGATCTAAAAAAAATTATTTGGGAATGTCCGGCCGGCCGGATTGAAAAGCTTAACGGGCCGCATGCAGCCCCCGGGCCTTCATTTTCCCAGGTCTGGTCTATGAGAATGTGTGAGTGGTTTTAAAGACCTACTGAAAGCCACTACTAGCCACCACGCAGTCTGATAGTTTATATATCAATGATGAAATATTAACATTGCAACACATGACAATACGGCCGCTTTACTTTACTAAATTGCAATTTTAAATTTAGCGCGAAGTGTCCTGTTGAAAATGTCGTGGTATGATGACGCGTGCGTTTGACGTCTCGCGTTGTAGCAGACATTTTTTTCCAGCCCGATCCAAGCTATAAGTAGTCTGCTTTAATCGCATAATTACACAGTATTCTGGACATCTGCATTGCTGAATTGTTTGCAATTTGTTCAATTAATAATGGAGACGTCAAAGAAGAAAGATGTACAGGACTGTCTCAGAAAATTACAATATTGTGATAAAGTCCTTTATTTTCTGTAATGCAACTAAAAACATGAAAATGTCATACATTCTGGATTCATTACACATCAACTGAAATATTGCAAGCCTTTTATTATTTTAATATTGCTGATTATGGCATACAGCTTGAGAAAACTCAAAAATCATATCTCAAAAAAGTATAATATTTCCTCAGACTAAGTAAAAAAAAAAGATTTATAACAGCAAAACAAAACCAAACATTTGAAAATGTCAATTAATGCACTCAGTACTTGGTTGGGAATCCTTTAGCATGGATTACTGCATCAAGGCGGGGCATGGAGGCAGTCAGCCTGTGGCATTGCTGAGGTCTTATGGATGCCCAGGATGCTTCAATAGTGGCATTGCTGAGGTCTTATGGATGCCCAGGATGCTTCAATAGCGGCATTTCTGAGGTGTTATGGATGCCCAGGATGTTTCAATAGCGGCCTTCAGCTCATTTGCATTATTGGGTCTGGTGTCTTTCCGTGCAAAAGGATTCCCAACCAAGTACTGAGTGCATTAATTGACATTTTCAAATGTTTGATTTTGTTTTGCTGTTATAAATCCTTTTTTTTTACTTGGTCTGAGGAAATATTCTAATTTTTTGAGATAGGATTTTGGAGTTTTCTTAAGCTGTATGCCATAATCAGTAATATTAAAATAACAAAAGGCTTGCAATATTTCAGTTGATGTGTAATGAATCCAGAATGTATGACATTTTCATGTTTTTAGTTGCGTTACGGAAAATAAAGGACGTTACTACAATATTCTAATTTTCCGAGACAGTCCTGTAGGTGGTAAGCGGTGTATTGCGGCTGCCTTTAGCAACACAAACACAGTCGGTGTTTCCTTGTTTAAAATTCCCGAAGGTGAAGCTTTACTATGGAACAGAGCGGTCAAGCCAACATGGTTCCCATCCACATGTCAACCGGCGGCGAGAAAATTGTGGTAATAAGTCGGCTCTTACCGTAGAGATGAGCAGAGCTTGGGTCCTCCTGCAGCTACGTGGCTTCCCTCAGAGACACTGGCGGTCACCACACCCAAGGCCACACCCTTCCAACTTTCAGGTGCCATATAATCTCACTAACACTAGAAATACAATAAGTAGATAAGGGATTTTCCAGAATTATCCTAGTAAATGTGTCTAATAACATCGCCTGACCTTTTTTTTTTTACTTTTTTTTTTCTAGTCCTTCACTCTCACTATCCTCATCCATGAATCTTTCATCCTCGCTCAAATTAGTTAGGAAATTGTCGCTTTCTTGGTCCGAATCGCCCTAGCTGCTGGTGGGCATGATTGTAAACAATGTTCAGATGTGAGGAGCTCCACAACCCGTGACATCACGCGCACATCGTCTGCTACTTCCGGTACAGGCAAGGCTTTTTTATTAGCGACCAAAAGTTGCCAACTTTATGGCGGATGTTCTTTACTAAATCCTTTCAGCAAAAATATGGTGAAATGATGAAGTATGACACATAGAATGGAGCTGTTTGAATAAGAACATCTCATTTCAGTAGGCATTTAAACCTCAGACTGAGTGCTGTTTGGTCTGTGAGGTTCCGCTCACACGCTGACTGTCACTCCAGCATCAAATCACTTCATCGGTTAATTTGCTTAATGGACTTCCTCACATTTCATTGTCGCACGACCCGCCTGGCTTGGACCCACCAACCCACCAACCCACCAACCCCCCAACCCACCAACCCACCAAACTCTGGCCCTCCACGACACTGCAGACAGTCAGCATTTTGTACTGGGGAGCTTTGTAAATTCTCTCCAGGCGATGAGTTACAATCTTTGCGCTTTACTTAGTGCAGGGGTGTCCAAACTTTTTCCATTTAGGGCTGCACATGGAAAAATGTAAGCATGCGGGGGCCATTTTGATATTTGTCATTTTCAAGCCATAACAAAAATATGGATTTTTTTTTTAATCCTTAAGGCTCCTGGGGAGCATAGAGGGTCTCAGTCACTAAAATGTTCAAAATAAGTCAAATTATTATTATTATTTTTATGTAATGCTTACAGTAAATCTCTATATCAACTTGAGGTTGATATAAAGTAAAACAAATAAGGTTTTATGCCTTTTCTGTCAAAGGCAACTTGTTTTTATAGTAAAACTGAAATATGCAGTATTTAGATAGATAGTACTTTATTGATTCCTTCAGGAGAGTTCCTTTATTGATCAATTAAAGCCCTCAAAGATCAATAATGCAGGACACCATTGATTTGAACTATCTAATATTGTTGAGTAATCACAGTGAAAAGTTAAATAAAATCCTACTAAATATATTTCAGATCCGAAAGGTTCCCCACTCATAAAGTGATACATTTTTATTACTTTTTTTTTTTTACTTTTAACACTTAAATGTCAAGATCAACTTCCGATATATCTGTCGACTTTAAGTTTGAACTATTATTTTGTTTGTTTTATACTCTTTTGTCAAAACTTTGATGTTTTTATATGGCAACCACACAACATATGCAATATTTTTTTAAAGGGATATTTTTTAAGTAATAATTCATTGTAACAGATTTTTTTGTCCTTTTTTTTTAAGCAAAGGAAAAAATAAATAAAGACAAAAGGAACCAAAAAAGTGCCTGCATGGCAACTTTGTGTCAACATTACCACTTTTTCTCATTAGATTTCACCCCATTCCACTTTTTTTAAATGTTTTTATTTTTATTTTTGCAATTCTATCGATTTTGCAATTTTTGCAGAATGTGTGGCGGGCCGCTAAATGATGAGCTGCGGGCCGCACTTTGGACACCCCTGACTGAGTGGCTTCATTGGAATGGTCGTGTACAGGGTGTCCCTAAAGTATGGACCCTTGCAAAAATGCAAATGTGATCAAATTCCATTCTTCCATCCATCCATTTTCTACAGCTTGTCCCTTTTTTGGGGTGACGGGGAGTGCTGGAGCCTATCTCAGCTACATTCGGGCAGAAGGCGGTGTACACCCTGGACAAGTCGCCACCTCATCGCAGGACCAACACAGATAGACAACATTCACACACTAGGGACCATTTAGTGTTGCCAATCAACCTATCCCCAGGTGCATGTCTTTGGAGGTGGGAGGGGCCTATCCCCAGGTGCATGTCTTTTGAGGTGGGAGTGGCCTATCCCCAGGTGCATGTCTTTGGAGGTGGGAGGGGCCTATCCCCAGGTGCATGTCTTTGGAGGTGGGAGGGGCCTATCCCCAGGTGCATGTCTTTGGAGGTGGGAGGAAGCCGGAGTACCCGGAGGGAACCCACGCACTCACGGGGAGAACATGCAAACTCCACACAGAAAGAACCCGAGCACAGGGTTGAACCCAGGACTACTCAAGACCTTCGTATTGTGAGGCACATGCACTAACCCCTCTTCCACCGTGCTGCCCTTATGATCACATTATTAATTTAAAATAAAATGTTTTTTCTCCCTTTTTATTGTATTGATTTTTATATATTCGTATTTATAATTGATAAAAAAATATTTTAGTAATTTTAACATAATTTCATTTTATTTAATAATAGATAGTTACTTGATTATTGGCTTAGTAATTTGATGACATTTTTGCTGTATGATATCAATCATTAATGTTACTTTTAGTTGCACTTATTCTGATATATTTTACTTATTATTTATAATTTGTGTTAATGTTGTATTTTATTTGTAGTTTTAAGATAAATGTATTATTTAGGAGTTAATTTATTATTAATTTAACAAAACTTTTTTGGATAACGTTCATGTAAACATTTGTAAATTATATGCCCAGACTTGAGGAACTAAATGTACGATGACTTTTATGTGTGTGTGATATATATATATATATATATATATATATATATATATATATATATATATATATATATATATATATATATATATATATATATATATATATGCAGTAGTATGTATGTACCTGTATGTATACATGTTTGTGTATATGTATATATTATGTGTGAATATGCACACACACATACAATATATACATATATGTGTGTATATGTATACACACACGTACATATATATATATATATATATATATATATATATATGTATGTGTGTATATGCATTTATATTTATATTAAATGTGTGTGTGTATATATACAGTATATATAAATATATATAGATTATACATACATATATACATATAGATAGAGTATATATATATATTTATATATAGATACATACATATATACATATAGATACAGCATATATATGTATATATATTTAAATATATATATATATATTATATATATATATATATATATATATATATATATATATATATATATATATATATATATATATATATATATAAATTTGGACTCCCAAATTTAATCTGACTGGCCTAAATTCCAAAAACAAATAACACAAATAGTTGTTGTGATTACATTTAGGTAGATTCTTATATGCTGAGTGTCCAGTGGGGTCTGTTGTGATGTGCCAAGCGTGGCTGTCTGAAGCAGCTCCAAAGAAAGTGTGACTAACATGAACCACCTTCACCGTTACTGAGCTGTCAAGCAGGAAATACGAGCATCAGGAGAACATCATCACCCAGATGTGTGTTGTTCTCATGAACATTTAGGCTGAAACATCCATCCCAACATATCATGCGCTATTAAAAGCCAAGGACCCCGGGAAGCCTGTAAGATCGCACCAAAACAGTGACGAAAAAGTAGATGACTAAAAAGAATTTAAAGAAACCACGACTGTTTATCCATGAAAATATAGAGAAGCTGCTGAGGGTGTGTGTGACACCTGCAGGGATGGGAAGGTTCATTAACGAAAATCCAAACCTGACTTGACACTGTTTGATTGACTGAATGTAACTTTTATTAGTAGATTGCACAGTACAGTACATATTCCGTACAATTGACCACTAAATGGTAACACCCCAATAAGTTTTTCGACTTGTTTAAGTCGGGGTCCACGTTAATCAATTCATGGTGTTTGTGTGTGTTTTTCGGATCATGAGTGTCGGGGGCACTTGGGACCGGGGTGAACATGTCCACCGGGGGCACCGTCCTACGTAACATAACAAACATCGTCGGTAAAATAGAATACCAATGTGCCGTTATTTCAACAAATTTAGTCTAGAGCCCCATTGCAGCGCACGTAGAGCCCCATGTTTGCGTGCTACAGGACTTAGTAGGGGGGCTAAAGAGGTCTACTATTACAGTGAAGCAACTAGTACAGGGTGATAATAAATAGCAATTCAAGGGACAAGCGGTAGAAAATGGATAGCTGGATGGAATTCAATGAAGTGAAATGATGTAATCCTAAAAGGAGAGATACAGTCACCAAAGCACCTGCAATACTTGGAAAATACTTGACTTTCAGTGAATTCTAGCTATAAATGTGTATATATTTATTTTATTATATATATATATATATATTTTTTTTTTTACATTATATATATATATATATATATATATATATATTTTATATATATATATATATATATGTATATATGTATATATGTATATAAAAATCTGAGAAATACTTTAATTTCAGTGTTCATTTATTTACACATATACACACTCATCTACTCATTGTTGAGTTAAGGGTTGATTTGTCCATCCTTGTTCTATTCTCTGTCACTATTTTTCCAACCATGCTGAACACCCTCTCTGATGATGCATTGCTGTATGGCGCGCACCAAAGTGCGTTCATCAAATTTACTAGAGTCTGGAATCTTCCATCTCTCCCTAGAATGGCCCAAAACATACAGTAGATGGCAGTATTGTCCTGTTTAAGAGTGTCACAACATTGGTGTTTACCGCAGACGAACTGCTTTACGGTAGACGACAACGTGACTGCTGTTGTTGTGTGTTGTTGCCGCGCTGGGAGGACGTTAATGAAACTGCCTAACAAACAACCCACTTAAGAAACCAAGAACTCTCCCTCGATCATTCTACAGTTATAACGTCTTTGGGCAGACACGCTGTTTATATTGTGGGAAAACGGACGTGAAAACAGGCTGTCGACACGTCACTCGGGTCCGCATGGAGCTGGAGGGGGCGTGGCTTCCAGTCCCGGGAGATTTTTCGGGAGAATATTTGAATTTCGGGAGGGTTGGCAAGTATGGGCTATTTTGAAAAAACGGGAATATAAAACATGTTCTCATTTATTTCACTTTTTTTGTTAACTACATAACTCCTCATGTGTTCATTCAACAATGGAAATAGTCATGAAGATAAAGAAAAGCTATTGAATGAGAAGGTGTGTCCAAACGTTTGACCTGTACTGTAAGTCGATCAACGTTTCCCTTTGTTTTCATTTACGTCACAAGAAAAAGAAGTTCAAATGTTCAAGGTGTCTGACGTGAAAGCTTCATCACTAAACAGGACAGGTGGTGCAAATCTGCCTTGAGCGAGCCGCCAGTGGCTTCAATGCGGGCAATGTTACTCTGAGCGGGATTCCTTGACTTCACACACAGGCCTGGGCGGTGCCGCTCCACCAGGCAGACTAAATGAGCCATGGATCAGGGGGGCTCATGCTCAACATCACCACAGATGCTGACATAGATTACAGTCTTATGTCCTCTCTCCTGAACATTCTACCTTTATTTTATGCTGAGAGGCAACAGCAACTCAATAATGACTTATTATGACATTGCAAACAAAATAAACATTTCTAACAATAAGTATATATATATACATATATATATATAAATTGAAATAAACATAACATAAAAACATAGTTTTATTTTGAAGTGTAAAAAAAAATATTAGCAAAAAAAATTGTTTTGCAACCATGGAAATGTATTTGAAATTTTTAAATATTTGCCTACAAAAATAATGGATGTGAAATTTTAAAAAAAGGATTGGCAAACAAAAATAATGGATTTTAAAATTAAAGATGAAAAAAATTGCTACCAAAAAATGGATTTGAAATGTATAAAGATTTTCAAACAAAAATAATGGATTTGAAATACAAAATAAAAAAAGGATTTGCAAACCAAAATAATGGATTTGAAAAAAAAAAAAAAAAAAAAGATTTGCTACACAAAAATGGATTACAAATTTCTAAAGATTTTCAAACAAAAATAATGAATTTGAAATCATTGAAAAAAAGGATTTACAAACAAAAAATAATGGATTTGAAGGAAATAAATACAAAAAAAAAGATTTGCAGCCCAAAAAATGTATTTGAAATTTATAAAGGTTTTCAAAAAACAAAATATGGATTAGAATTGTAAAAAAAATCAAATGGATTTGTTGAACAAATTCAGACATTTAAAATGTGAAAGAAAAAAACATATAATGGATTACAAATTGGTAAAAAAAATAATAATAATACTAAATACATTCAAAGAACTTTAATCCCGTCAAAATGATTTGAAATTAAAACCAATACATCCATCCCCATCCATCCATCCATTTTCTACCGCTTATTCCCTTTCGGGGTCGCGGGGGGCGCTGGCGCCTATCTCAGCTACAATCGGGCGGAAGGCGGTGTACACCCTGGACAAGTCGCCACCTCATCGCAGGGCCAACACAGATAGACAGACAACATTCACACACTAGGGCCAATTTTAGTGTTGCCAATCAACCTATCCCCAGGTGCATGTCTTTGGAAGTGGGAGGGGCCTATCCCCAGGTGCATGTCTTTGGAGGTGGGAGGGGCCTATCCCCAGGTGCATGTCTTTGGAGGTGGGAGGGGCCTATCCCCAGGTGCATGTCTTTGGAGGTGGGAGGAAGCCGGAGTACCCGGAGGGAACCCACGCATTCACGGGGAGGACATGCAAACTCCACACAGGAAGATCCCGAGCCTGGATTTGAACCCAGGACTGCAGGACCTTCGTATTGTGAGGCAGACGCACTAACCCCTGTGCCCCCGTGAAGCCAAAACCAATACATGCAACAATAATAATAATACATGTGTCATTTCAAAAAAGATTTGCAAACAATAATAATGGATTTGGAATTAAAAAAGGAGGTTCGCAAACCAAAATATACATTTTTTAAAAGGTTTGGTTGAAAATCTATTTTACAAACATTTTATTGAAAAACTTTTTTTTGTTTTTGTTTACAAATCCTTTGACTAGAGATGTACGATTCTGACACATAAAAAGGCTTCTGTGCAACCAAAGAAAGGAAACTTTACGTTTTGTTTGTGGTACAAATTATTTATATTTTTGGGGGATCCGTATAAAGAATATCTAGGCAGCGACCAGTTATATTCCAGTAATCTTGAATCCCACTAGAAATAACACACACTGCTATCAACTTGACAGCACAACAAACACACAATGGGCAGCACAACAAACACACAATGGGTAGTACAAGAAACACACAATGGGCAGCACAACAAACACACAATGGGCAGCACAACAAACACACAATGGGCAGCACAACAAACACACAATGGGCAGCACAAGAAACACACAATGGGCAGCACAACAAACACACAATGGGCAGCACAAGAAACACACAATGGGCAGCACAACAAACACACAATGGGCAGCACAAGAAACACACAATGGGCAGCACAACAAACACACAATGGGCAGCACAACAAACACACAATGGGCTGCACAACAAACACACAATGGGCAGCACAAGAAACACACAATGGGCAGCACAACAAACACACAATGGGCAGCACAAGAAACACACAATGGGCAGCACAAGAAACACACAATGGGCAGCACAACAAACACACAATGGGCAGCACAAGAAACACACAATGGGCAGCACAAGAAACACACAATGGGCAGCACAAGAAACACACAATGGGCAGCACAACAAACACACAATGGGCAGCACAACAAACACACAATGGGCAGCACAACAAACACACAATGGGCAGCACAAGAAACACACAATGGGCAGCACAACAAACACACAATGGGCAGCACAACAAACACACAACTCCCTAGAAGCAAGCAGGAGTGGATCTGACCATCTCCTGGGGAACTTCAAGGGGAACTGCTCTTTTTTGGGGAATTTCACCTACCGTTCACAATCATTATGAGAGACGTGACGACGGATGGATTTTTTTCAATGTATTTTAAATATTAAATAAATCCCATCAAAAGTCTGCTTACAATGAGGCCCCTAGGAGCCGTCAAAATGTTGCCTCCAAAGCCCCTGAAAAAGCATCCAAACACCTCCATTATGGTTTTATATACATGATGGAAGTAAACATGCAATGTAGTAACATGCACATTTATAATAATATTTCATCCCGACGGATTTGTTTTTGTATTTTTGGTCCAATATGCCTCTTTCAACATTTGGGGTTGCCGACCACTGGTCTATAAAGTTGCAAATATGTGTATGTTGTGTGCGTGTGTGTGTTTGTGTGTGTGTGTGTTTGGTATGTGAGTCCGTGCATACGTATGAGATAAAGGAATATAGGTCACTGGGGTATTGTTTTTAACTTGCATTTCTTTTATGTATGAAAAGTGCTTTATGAATAAAGTTTGATTGATTGATGGTTTGAACGATAAGCAAAATTCCAAAAAAAAAGGGCAGTTCCCCTTTAAGAGTTTGAACATTTTGACCTTCAATTGTAGCTCAGGGTGACCATAGCAGCTGTTAGAAGGAGTCGACACATTTAGGTCAACTGCTTTGTTAACCCTCATTCAAGCACTGTTGTGTGCCCTAACTTTTAAATTATTATTTTAAAGGCCTCCTGAAATGAGATGTTCTTATTTAAAGGGGGATAGCAGCTCCATTCTATGTGTCATACTTCATCATTTCAACATATTTTTGCTGAAAGGATTTAGTAGAGAACATCCACCATAAAGTTGGCAACTTTTGGTCGCTAATAAAAAAGCCTTGCCTGTACCGGAAGTAGCAGACGATGTGCGTGTGATGTCACGGGTTGTGGAGCTCCTCACATCTCAACATTGTTTATAATCATGGCCACCAGCAGCGAAAGCGATTCGGACTGAGAAAGCGACGATTTCCAAATTAATTTGAGCGAGGATGAAAGATTCGTGGATGAGGAAAGTGAGAGTGAAGCACTAGGAAAAGAAAAAAAAAGGCGAGTGCAGTGGGAGCGATTCAGATTTTATTAGACACATTTACTAGGATAAATCTGGAAAATCACTTATCTGCTTATTGTGTTAATAGTGTTTTAGTGAGATTATAAAGTCATACCTAAAAGTCGGAGGGCTGCGGTGACCGCCAGTGTCTTTGAGAGAAGCCAAGATGACAGCTGCTGCAGAAGGACGCTAACTCCGCACAAATCTCCGGTAAGAGCCGACTTAATATCACAATTTTCTCATCCAAAACATGCTGGTTGACATGTGGTAGAGAAACGTGTTTGCTAAAGCTTCACAACAAACAAAGAAACACCGGTTGTGTTTTGGTTGCTAAAGGTAGCTGCAATCCACCGCTTTCCAACAACAGCATTCTTCTTTGACGTCTCCATTATTAATTGAACAAATTGTAAAAGATTCAGCAACACAGATGTCCAAAATACTGTGTAATTATGCGATGAAAAGAGACGACTTTTAGCCGTGAGTGGTGCTGGGCTAATATGTCCGCTCCAACCCGGGACGTCACAAGCACGCGTCATCATTCTGTGACGTTTTCAACAGGAAACTCCGCGGGAAATTTAAAATTGGAATTTAGTAAAGTAATGTTATGCTGATGACACCCAACTCTACATGCCCCTAAAGCTGACCAACACGCCGGATTGTAGTCAGCTGGAGGCGTGTCTTAATGAAATTAAACAATGGATGTCCGCTAACTTTTTGCAACTCAACGCCAAAAAAACGGAAATGCTGATTATCGGTCCTGCTAGACACAGAACTCTATTTAATAATACAACTCTAACATTTGACAACCAAAAAATTAAACAAGGCGACTCGGTAAAGAATCTGGGTATTATCTTCGACCCAACTCTCTCCTTTGAGGCACACATTAAAAGCGTTACTAAAACGGCCTTCTTTCATCTCCGTAATATCGCTAAAATTCGCTCCATTTTGTCCACTAAAGACGCCGAGATCATTATCCATGCGTTTGTTACGTCTCGCCTCGATTACTGTAACGTATTATTTTGGGGTCTCCCCATGTCTAGCATTAAAAGATTACAGTTGGTACAAAATGCGGCTGCTAGACTTTTGACAAGAACAAGAAAGTTTGATCACATTACGCCTGTACTGTATATACCTTTATATACATATATACATACATATATACCTATACTGTATATACCTTTATATACATATATACATACATATATACCTATACTGTATATACCTTTATATACATATATACATACATATATACCTATACTGTATATACCTTTATATACATATATACATACATATATACCTATACTGTATATACCTTTATATACATATATACATACATATATACCTATACTGTATATACCTTTATATACATATATACATACATATATACCTATACTGGCTCTCCTGCACTGGCTTCCTGTGCACTTAAGATGTGACTTTAAGGTTTTACTACTTACGTATAAAATACTACATGGTCTAGCTCCATCTTATCTTGCCGATTGTATTGTACCATATGTCCCGGCAAGAAATCTGCCTTCAAAGGACTCCGGCTTATTAGTGATTCCCAAAGCCCAAAAAAAGTCTGCGGGCTATAGAGCGTTTTCTGTTCGGGCTCCAGTACTCTGGAATGCCCTCCCGGTAACAGTTCGCGATGCCACCTCAGTAGAAGCATTTAAGTCTCACCTTAAAACTCATTTGAATACTCTAGCCTTTAAATAGACTCCCTTTTTAGACCAGTTGATCTGCCGTTTCTTTTCTTTTTCTTCTATGTCCCACTCTCCCTTGTGGAGGGGGTCCGGTCCGATCCGGTGGCCATGTACTGCTCGCCTGTGTATCGGCTGGGGACATCTCTGCGCTGCTGGTCCGCCTACGCTTGGGATGGTTTCCTGCTGGCTCCGCTGTGAACGGGACTCTCGCTGCTGTGTTGGATCCTCTTTGGACTGGACTCTCGCGACTGTGTTGGATCCATTGTGGTTTGAACTTTCACAGTATCATGTTAGACCCGCTCGACATCCATTGCTTTCCTCCTCTCCAAGGTTCTCATAGTCATCATTGTCACCGACGTCCCACTGGGTGTGAGTTTTCCTTGCCCTTATGTGGGCCTACAGAGGATGTCGTGGTGGTTTGTGCAGCCCTTTGAGACACTAGTGATTTAGGGCTATATAAGTAAACATTGATTGATTGAAAGTAAAGCGGCCGTATTGTCATGTGTTGCAATGTTAATATTTCATCATTGATATATAAACTATCAGACTGCGTGGTCGCTAGTAGTGGCTTTCAGTAGGTCTTTAAATCCTGTTCCCCACCTTTAGAAGACTGTCCTATTGTCTTCTCTGCAGAAATTGAAACTCCGACTCTGTCAGTCTTTCCGACATAGAGAAGAGCCTGTAAGCGCCCTGGTCAATTAGCTGTGTTGAACTTCCACGGCCTGCCGACATCAGCTCCCCTGGGACCGAGCCGCCAATCTACCTGAGTAAACACGTGCGTGTTTGGCCAGCACGGCTGTGAGAACTGCACAATGTTACAAGAAAAGTAGGTGTGTCGGACATCGGGGGTCCTTGCTTCTGCCATCACCTCTCACACGCACTTATGGGCCTGGTCCCCTGCAGTTATGCACTTCAACTGGTGTGTGTGTGTGTGTGTGTGTGTGTGTGTGTGTGTGTGTGTGTGTGTGTGTGTGTGTATGTGTGTGTGTGTGTGTGTGTGTGTGTGTGTGTGTGTGTGTGTGTGTGCGTGTACGTGTGTGTGTTTGTGTGTGTGTATGTGTGTGTGTGTGTGTGTGTGTATGTGTGTGTGCGTGTACGTGTGTGTGTATGTGTATGTGTGTGTGTGTGTGTGTGTGTGTGTGTGTGTGTGTGTGTGTGTGTGTGTGTGTGTGTGTGTGTGTGTGTGTGTGTGTGTGTGTGCGTGTACGTGTTTGTGTGTGCGTGTGCGCGTGTGCGTGTGTGTGTGTGCAGGTGGTTTATGCTGCACTCATACATACAAACCCCGTTTCCATATGAGTTGGGAAATTGTGTTAGATGTAAATATAAACAGAATACAATGATTTGCAAATCCTTTTCAAGCCATATTCAGTTGAATATGCTACAAAGACAACATATTTCATGTTCAAACTCATAAACTTTATTTTTTTTTGCAAATAATATTTAACTTATAATTTCATGGCTGCAACACGTGCCAAAGTAGTTGGGAAAGGGCATGTTCACCACTGTGTTACATCACCTTTTCTTTTAACAACACTCAATAAACGTTTGGGAACTGAGGAAACTAATTGTTGAAGCTTAGTAAGTGGAATTCTTTCTCATTCTTGTTTTATGTAGAGCTTCAGTCCTTCAACAGTCCGGGGTCTCCGCTGTCCTATTTTACGCTTCATAATGCGCCACACATTTTCCATGGGAGACAGGTCTGGACTGCAGGCGGGCCAGGAAAGTACCCGCACTCTTTTACTATGAAACCACGCTGTTGTAACACGTGGCTTGGCTTTGTCTTGCTGAAATAAGCAGGGGCGTCCATGATAACGTTGCTTGGATGACAACATATGTTGTTCCAAAACCTGTATGGACCTTTCAGCATTAATGGTGCCTTCACACATGTGTAAGTTACCCATGCTTTGGGCACTAATACACCCCCATACCATCACACATGTGTAAGTTACCCATGTCTTGTTCACTAATACACCCCCATACCATCACACATGTGTAAGTTACCCATGTCTTGGGCACTAATACACCCCCATACCATCACACATGTGTAAGTTACCCATGTCTTGGACACTAATACACCCCCATACCATCACACATGTGTAAGTTACCCATGTCTTGTTCACTAATACACCCCCATACCATCACACATGTGTAAGTTACCCATGTCTTGGGCACTAATACACCCCCATACCATCACACATGTGTAAGTTACCCATGTCTTGGGCACTAATACACCCCCATACCATCACACATGTGTAAGTTACCCATGCCTTGGGCACTAATACACCCCCATACCATCACACATGTGTAAGTTACCCATGTCTTGGGCACTAATACACCCCCATACCATCACACATGTGTAAGTTACCCATGCCTTGGACACTAATACACCCCCATACCATCACACATGTGTAAGTTACCCATGCCTTGGGCACTAATACACCCCCATACCATCACACATGTGTAAGTTACCCATGCCTTGGGCACTAATACACCCCCATACCATCACACATGTGTAAGTTACCCATGTCTTGTTCACTAATACACCCCCATACCATCACACATGTGTAAGTTACCCATGTCTTGGGCACTAATACACCCCCATACCATCACACATGTGTAAGTTACCCATGTCTTGGGCACTAATACACCCCCATACCATCATACATGTGTAAGTTACCCATGTCTTGGGCACTAATACACCCCCATACCATCACACATGTGTAAGTTACCCATGCCTTGGGCACTAATACACCCCCATACCATCACACATGTGTAAGTTACCCATGCCTTGGGCACTAATACACCCCCATACCATCACACATGCTGGCTTTTACACTTTGCGCCTATAACAATCCGGGTGGTTATTTTCCTCTTCTTTCCAGAGGACACCACGTCCAGAGTTTCCAAATATAATGTGAAATGTGGACTCGTCAGACCACAGAACACTTTTCCACTTTGCATCAGTCCATCTTAGATGATCTCTGGCCCAGCCAAGCCGGCGGCGTTCCTGGGTGTTGTTGATAAATGGGTTTCGCTTTGCATAGTAGAGTTTTAACTTGCACTTACAGATGTAGCGACCAACTGTAGTTACTGACAGTGGTTTTATGAAGTGTTCCTGTAGCCCATGTGGTGATATCCTTTACACACTGATGTCGGTATTTAATGCAGCACCGCCCGAGGGATCAAAATTCCGTAATATCATCGCTTACATGCAGGGATTTCTCCAGATTCTCTGAACCTTTTGATGGTTTTACGGACCGTAGATGGTAAAATCCCTAAATTCCTTGCAATAGCTCGTTGAGAAATGTTGTTCTAAAACTGTTTGACAATTTGCTTACAAAGTGGTGACCCTCACCCCATCCTTGTTTGTGAATGACTTAGCATTTCATGGAAGCTGTTTTTATAGCCAATCATGGCACCCACCTGTTCCCAATTAGCCTGCACACCTGTGGGATGTTCCAAATAAGTGTTTGATGAGCATTACTCAACTTTATCAGTATTTATTGCCACCTTTCCCAACTTCTTTGTCACGTGTTGCTGGCATCAAATTCTAAAGTTAATGATTATTTGCACACAAAAAAATGTTTATGAGTTTGAACATGAAATATGTTGTCTTTGTAGCATATTCAACTGAATATGGCTTGAAAAGGATTTGCAAATCATTGTATTCTGTTTATATTTACATCTAACACAATTTCCCAACTCATATGGAAACGGGGTTTGTACAAAGACACCCGCTTGTGTGTGTGTGTGTGTGTGTGTGTGTGTGTGTGTGTGTGTGTGTGTGTGTGTGTGCGTTTGTCAAAGTGACATATGGGGACATTTTTATGAAATTTCACCTTACATATGAGGACCTGTTGAAATATGGGGACATTTTCCATGTCCCCATATTTCCCGCAATGCTATCGTGTTCTAGACCCTCCCAGCATGTTCCCAGACCAAAAATCTCTGAAGTCTTCATTTGTCAAATTTTCAGAAAAAGTGTGTGAAAGTGTGTTTAATTTTTTTGCTCACCTTCGATTTTGCCCCTAGTGGCCATCTTTGCTATTATGACACACACACACACACTTGTCCTCATATGTCATATGTCCTCATATGTCATGTGGGTCAGAAACTCACACACTCCAACAGTTTGAAAAACATCTAATCATTACAGCAATAAATTCAAAATCAAATAACACATGTTCAACTGATCTGATGATCTCAACCTTTTTTATGTTAGTTTTATCTATTCATTTGGTTTATCTGGAGAGGATTTGGGCTAGACAATTAGTAATAAAGGATTTATGGTGATGATTTAATTGGTTTGATTCAGTATTTTACTGTATTGGGCTTTTTGGTATTATGTTGACTAAAATACAATGCCGCACAATAATTAATTTAAATGTGCCTGAAATGTAGGTTTTTGCATAAACCTTGATTGAGACTAAGGCAATAATTCAAATGCAATTCAAACTACATACAGTATTTAATATTTTCAAATGGTTACAATAGCACATGATTTAGGTATTTTTATCTTTGGGACAAATTTTGGATTCAATTGGCGATTGTTTTTGGAGGTATTCACTTTACATTGTGTTCAAGATGGTTACTTCCGCCCACTCTGAAGAGTCTCGGCGTCTGATTGGTCCAATTTTCAGTTAGGCGCTGCCTGATTGGCCAGTGGATGATGTCGGATCCTAACAGAGGGCTAAATCACTAGTTAACTATTTTCATCTTGGAAGTTATACAGCTCACGTATCACACTTAATATTGAATATATATATAAAAAGGGTTTTCCAAAAGGACCATTTATAATCAAAATACAAAACTTCACACACGATTTTGAGCACAACAGAGTGCTCAGTGAACATCACTTCCGGGACCTGCATCACCGGAGGGGGACATCTATCTTGGCCACAAACCATCTTTGACAGTCTTCAGCAGCATGGTTGAATCAGGTGAGCATAAAATGGAGTTTAACGTAATTAAATAGACCAATGTTTTTTAACATAGGAAAATAGTTCATTATAAACAACAGTTAAATGTTTTTTGTTATTAATTGCAACCAGATTTGATTTTATGAGGTTAAATAAAGCATTTCAGTTCTGGGCCAAGGCCAAGGCATTTAATTTTTTTTTTTTAAGTTGCATGGAGTATTATAAGTAGCAGTGATTGTCACACACTAGGTGTGGTGAAATTATTCTCTGCATTTGACCCATCACCCTTGATCACTATGCAAGTAAAAATTGTTTTCATTTTAAACAAGACAGACTAGCGTTCTTCAAATTGTTTATACTTTTTCTCAAATACAAATATTTCAATCTGATAAGCACTGTGGAGTTGGCATGTTACTGATATTGTTACATTAGTTCTTTGTTTGAGAAGCTTCATGTCTGCATTGAGCCTAAATTTAACAGTTTTTGAAGGGTTTAGTTCTTTGTTTTATTTCTGTGTCACTGACTTTTTTCATTTTTATGTGTGGATTTGTTAGGCGCATCAACACATGATATAGACATCGTGTCCAAAAGAAGAGCGAGACGTAATCCTGAGGCTGAAGCCACCGAGTTTATTTGATCTGGATGTGACAAGTCTTGTTTTAAGGCCCAGTGGATCAATGATTGGAAAGGTATGTCTTGTTATGTAACATATCAATGGTAACTGTATCAACATCTCATTTGGAACATTTCTTTACTGTCTAATAGAGGTTGTATTATATGGCTTTAATTAGAAGTGTTTGGAATAACAGCGTTCCACGTCCCAAGAGCTAGCTTCTGTAGCCGAGGATCGGACCGCCAAGTGCCCTGCCTTCGGCTGCCGCCCAGCTCACAATGCACCCGACCTCTATGGCCCCTCGGAGTCTTGTTCACGAGTGGGGGAAGAGTGGATGGTGAGATCGACAGGCGGATCGGTGCGGCGTCTTCAGTAATGCGGACGTTGTATCGATCCGTTGTGGTGAAGAAGGAGCTGAGCCGGAAGGCAAAGCTCTCAATTTACCGGTCGATCTACGTTCCCATCCTCACCTATGGTCATGAGCTTTGGGTCATGACCGAAAGGATAAGATCACGGGTACAAGCAGCCGGAATGAGTTTCCTCCGCCGGGTAGGGGTGCTCTCCCTTAGAGATAGGGTGAGAAGCTCTGCCATCCGGGAGGAACTCAAAGTAAAGCCGCTGCTCCTCCACATGGAGAGGAGCCAGATGAGGTGGTTCGGGCATCTGGTCAGGATGCCACCCGGACGCCTCCCTAGGGAGGTGTTTAGGGCACGTCCAACCGGTAGGAGGCCACGGGGAAGACCCAGGACACGTTGGGAAGACTATGTCTCCCGGCTGGCCTGGGAACGCCTCGGGATCCCCCGGGAAGAGCTAGACGAAGTGGCTGGAGATAAGGAAGTCTGGGCTTCCCTGCTTAGGCTGTTGCCACCGCGACCTCACCTCGGAAAAGCGGAAGATGATGGATGGATGGATGGATGGTATAACAGCGGTATATGAAAACGATGTTACTAATGCTGTTACTTTTACCGGTAACGAGTAATCTAATAACTTTTATGTACGCTACAACGCTGTTACGATGCGTTTGATGTAATGTGGCAGCCTACTTTTGATGTGATTGTATGTCAACAAGACAGCGTTAGAAGCACAAAAGGTTTAGTGCAGGTAATATCTTTTTACTAATGAAAGCAACCCCCGGAAGTAATTACGAACACGATATCAAATAGACAGAGGCCTCATCCACACGCAAACAAAAACATTCAACAGAACTATCTTAACTGCCACTGCTAAACTAAAAAATACAGCTGAACTATTCTGCTATGTCTGGGCGCTGACGTCCCACATCACTTGGCAAAAGGCACGGCTTTTTAAAGGCACACACACACTCTGCACTCATGAAATGTCTCCCAACTGTATATGCTAGATATTAAAACAAACATTTTTCAAGTAACACATTAATTACAAACCCCGTTTCCATATGAATTGGGAAATTGTGTTTGATGTAAAGATAAACGGAATACAATTATTTGCAAAACCTTTTCAAGCCATATTCAGTTGAATTAACTACAAAGACAAGATATTTGATGTTCAAACTCATAAACTTGATTTTTTTTTGCAAATAATAATTAACTTAGAATTTCATGGCTGCAACACGTGCCAAAGTAGTTGGGAAAGGGCATGTTCACCACTGTGTTACATCACCTTTTCTTTTAACAACACTCAATAAACGTTTGGGAACTGGGGAAACTAATTGTTGAAGCTTGGAAGGTGGAATTATTTCCCATTCTTGTTTTATGTAGAGCTTCAGTCGTTCAATAGGCCGGGGTCTCCGCTGTCATATTTTACGCTTCATAATGCGCCACACATTTTCGATAGGACTGCAGGCTGGCCAGGAAAGTACCTGCACTCTTTTTTTATGAAGCTGAATGTGGCTTGGCATTGTCTTGCTGAAATAAGCAGGGGTATCCATGAAAAAGTCGGCGCTTACATGGCAGCATATGTTGTTCCAAACAGATGGGTAACTTACAGATGAGTAAGTTACCCATGCCTCGGGCACTAAAGCACCCCCATACGATTACAGATGCTGGCTTTTCAACTTTGCGTCGATAACAGTCTGGATGGTTCGCTTCCCTTTTGGTCCGGGTGAAACTATCTCGAATATTTCCAAAAACAATTTGAAATGTGGACTCGTCAGACCACAGAACACCTTTCCACTTTGCATCAGTCCATCGTAGATGATCTCGGGCCCAGAGAAGCCGGCGGCGTTTCTGGATGTTAATTGGCTTTCGCTTTGCATAGTAGAGCTTTAACTTGCACTTACAGATATAGCAACAAACTGTATTTAGTGACAGTGGTTTTCTGAAGTGTTCCTGAACCCATGTGGTGATATCCTTTAGAGATTGATATCGGTTTTTGATACAGTGCCGTCTGAGGGATCGAAGGTCACGGTTATTCAATGTTAGTTTCCGGACATGCCGCTTACGTGGAGTGATTTCTCCAGATTCTCTGAAGCTTTTGATATTATGGAGCGTAGATGTTGAAATCCCTAAATTTCTTGCAATTGAACTTTGAGAAACGTTGTTCTTAAACTGTTTGACTATTTGCTCACGCAGTTGTGGACAAAAGGTTGTACCTCGCCCCATCCTTTCCTGTGAAAGACTGAGCATTTTTTGGGAAGCTGTTTTTATACCCAATCATGGCACCCACCTGTTCCCAATTAGCCTGCACACCTGTGGGATGTCCCAAATAAGTGTTTGATGACCATTTCTTAACTTTATCAGTATTTATTGCCAACTTTCCCAACTTCTTTGTCGCATGTTAGCTGGCATCAAATTCTAAAGTTAATGATTATTTGCACAAAAAAAATGTTTATCCGTTTGAACATCAAATATGTTGTCTTTGTAGCATATTCAACTGAATATGGCTTGAAAATGATTTGCAAATCATTGTATTCTGTTTATATTTACATCTAACACAATTTCCCAACTCATATGGAAACGGGGTTTGTACTTTATTTAATAATTATTTACATTTATGAAAGAGTAATTCTGTTTGTAATTGAATTTTTGGTCAAGTAACGACTATTATTATTCCTTTTTAAAATAGATATTCCAAACATTGTTAATTGATAAACTGTTTTATCAGGATATGGTGTATTTGCTCTTGCATCAATTTAAAAAGGTTCTTTTGTGGTCGAGTACCGAGGGAAGTTCATCTCAAGACATGAGCGGGACAAGAGACAGAAACCCTCTATAATTATCTTTACTATTTATCTGGCATTATATGCTCATAATGTTAACAACAAAAAGTGCTGATAATGTTATAATTAATAAGTTCTAACATTATTTTTGTGTGTTTTGTTGCAGACAGCAACTGTTGATGTTCTATCTCAACATTCTCCAGATTCATATGAGCAATAAACCGACTTCATCCCTCCAACAGGTTATTACTTGACTATTTTACTATCCATCCATCCATTTTCTACTACCTGTCCCTTTTTTGGGGTGGCGGGGTGTGCTGGAGCCTATCTCAGCTGCATTTGGGCGGAAGGCGGAGTACACCCTGGACAAGTCGCCACCTCATTGCAGGGCCAACACAAATAGACATCATTTACACTCACATACACACACTAGAGCCAATTTAGTGTTGCCAATCAACCTGTCCCCAGGTGCATGTCTTTGGAGGTAAGATGAAGCCGGAGTACCCGGAGGGAAAAAAAGTCCTGGTAATGTTATAATTAATTAGTTCTGACATTATATTTTTGTTTTTTGTTGCAGAAACCAACTGTTGAGGTTCTATCTCAACATTCTCCAGATTCAGATGTGAGCCATGAACCGACTTCATCCCTCCAACAGGTTATTACATGTCCATTTTTACTATATTTGTTCTAAATTTGACCCAACCTTTATTTTGAAAGACATTTATTAATTTTAATCTCTCACAGATCAGTTTATATGACAACTTTTTCATAAGGGTACATCCATGTTTGTCAGTAGGAAGTTTAGAACTCATGTTTAGCAAAACAGGAGACGTTACTAGTCAACAACATAAATTCTACATGTGAGCACTCGTCATGTCCTTATATTGTTTGAACCAAGAAAGACTTAGGTGTGTTTCATATAAGGTCCTAATATTTTCTAAACCAGATTAGTGTGTGTTACAATGTTAATGTCAAAGCTTTAAAATGAGTGTCTCAATTCAGGTCCTCATATTTTCTAAACCAGATTTTAGTGTGTGTTAC